>NC_057794.1:29568167-29572388 GCF_018294505.1 Triticum aestivum
GGCGCAATCGATCCCCCCGCTTGTTGTGCCAACAACACATGAGAGTACGCGCTCCCTATATTATTGTGGGCAAACCGTTCCCCAGCTGGACAATCTAGTAATAACCGAGGAGCATATAAGCCAGGCTAAAATGCTCAGTATCAGTGTTGGACAATTCCTCGAGATCGAGCCCATGTCTCCGCTTAGAGAGGAGGAAATAAAACGAAAATATGTCCAGGGCCAACCTTTGGTCGAGCCCGAAGAGGTCAAGAAACTCCCAACGAGAATGTATGAATTGCATGAGTGGTACATGAACATTACCAAGAGTTCCAATCGAGAGTCCCTCATGGTGAAAGTCAAGGAAGAGCATTACTTCCATTGGGTTCAATCAAGATGCACTTGACAAATCTCTCGTCATTTGCTATTGTCTGTAAGTGATTTCTTTTTGTAATTTAATTAAGTCTCAAGCTAGCTTTAGTGCTCATTGATCGATCATTACCTGTAATTATTCTCACTATATTCTTTTCTATGGTATTATGCAGGATGAAGATCTATGAAATGAAAAAAGCTAGACGCTATGGCATTGGGTTCATTGACCCAAATACCATTAATGAATACACATGGAAATTGGAATGGTATAAACAAGATATAGAGAATAAAATGCTAGAGTTCTTGAAGCGCCTCAATCCCAATGAATATATACTACTTCCTTACAACTTCCTATGAGTCACACTGTCTTGTACTACACATTATGTTTTTGCTTACTAGCTAGCTAGATGTTAATAATTAAGTGTATAGGGTGTAGGTTAGTTGATTAGTGTTATGCTAATGCCCGCTTAAGACATGCAAACGTGTGCGCATGCAGTTACCACTGGATCTTGTTAGACATTAAAGTCGAAGAAGGAAAAGTTGAAGTACTGGACTCACTACTTAAAAAAGAAAGTGACTACACCATCTTGAAGGGGATAGTCAACAGGTAATTTCAATCATTATTAACTATATCTCGGCCTATTTAGTTTGTCATTTCCTGATATGAACTATTCAACAACCCCCTTTATTAATTTTCTTTGCTGGCGGGCTGGGCTTGGATAAAGTTCATCAAGGTGACTCCAGGAAAATGGGCAGAAAAGCTATTTTGGTATCGACCCAAGGTATGTAATTAAGTAGTACTAGCTAGCTAGCTACCATCTCTTTAATTCTTGTTTCAATACCATTAATTAATTATCATGCTTGATTAATTATTACCTAATTAAATTCAATTCTTGTAAGGCCCTGAAGCAGGCGCCGGGGACTGATGTGTGTGCATTCTACGTTTGCGAGAACATTCGTATGATGGCGTCCGAAAGGAGCAAATCTGATAGACAGCAATGGGTACGTTTAACAGAACACTATTCACAACTTTTACATGATTATCGATATCTAGTCACACAACTAATACACATGCATGCATATTGATCTCCTTAACAATTCAAAGACGTGCGGGAGAGGCTCCTACCAACGGAGTGCATACGAGCACTTCAAGAGGAAATAGCGGGATTTTTGCTCGACCAGGTCATAAATCCCAAAGGAGAATACTATTACCCGCTACCGCCCCCATGAACCACTCCCAATTGTCATCATGCTCCAAAGGCACCAAGGAAACATGTAGGAGAAATTGCTCCTTTCGGTTCATGGGGGCGGTAGCGGGTAATAGTATATATGCATGTGTACGTGTGAATAATGGTGATTGTGAGACATTCGATTATATATATATATATAGCTGGTCTATTCTGATAATATTATCAGAATAACTATTCTGATAACACTTCTGCACTGCATGCTCAACAGAAGCGAACTGCATCTTCTTTACGTCGTGCACTGCAATGCTACACGGGAGAACTGCTTCATTTTCTGGTGGTCTGCCCACATATTCTATGTGGAATCGGGTGTTGCGAGATGATTTAATTTGTTTATGGATGTCAGTTGACCTTTATTATTTGTAATTTACTGGAAAAACGACTAAAATCTTGGTAAATCGAGGGATTTGGCGGGTGAGTTTTTCTTTGTTCGTTCGTGTTCGTGTCGGAATCGACTCTTTGGCGCTCAGATGTTGTTTGTTAGTCGTAATTGTTTGATATCGTTCATTTAATCACACCTTTTTCTATAGAAATTGTGTAATTTTTAGGAGTTAGTTTCCAGTTCCTGCGAATTTGGTTGTGTGGGCGAGTGAGCTACGTCCGCTCCTCTATTCTTGTTGATTTTCTGGATTTTGCGCCTTGATGTGTTTTTGAATGTTGTAATTACTGTCACTGTTGGTTTTAATTCATTGTATTGCGGGTATAATTCTCATTCTTTGATTTGCAATTTTTAAATAAAAGCTGATGCTGTTCGCCCAGTTTGCCGTGTGTTCGATGTAGTTTTTTGCGGGGTATTTTTCGATAGTTTAGTTGTTGGACAATTGTTAGGCGAGTTATGTAAGTGCGATTGAATTGGCACCTCTGTTAGTCTACGACATATCTGTATTTCTACTACTTTAATTTTATTGTTGTTGTTCTGGCATACGCTGTAGTGCACTGCATTTCCGTTAGCAGTGTACTTTGTTTTAGCTGTATTAAAGTGGTCATGGCAGCTTATGAGATTTCTCTTTTCTTAAACTGCATTCTGTGTTTTAGATGACTGCATAATATGTACTTTCGTACTGCATTAGCAGTATGGTTAATCTTCTATTGTGCTATTAGAATAGATGGTCCATTATATACTTTTGTTAGCTGAATTGTTGTTATGACAATTTTTTTGAACTGAATACTATGATAATTCTTTTGAACAACATATGTTAACTGCAAAGTTTCGACCATTCGCATTGCATTGTTACTGTTCAAATGACTGTTTTTTTATATTTAGGACCAACTATGTGTTTGAGAGAACTGCATTACTGCCATCAGCAACTTGTCTAAAAATGGGTGATTAAATGATGCAGATGAGGTAGCATAGTTCAAATAGGCACCGTTCAAAGTGTCTGGTGGACATAATTTTAAAAGCGTACAACATTAGCAAAGCATTAGAAATATGCCAACGATGGCTTGCTTCATATTTTAGACTGCCTACAGTGCAAATATTGTGAACTTCAGGTAGTCTTCTTCTTTGTAGAAAACAGCATGGCCACTTCTCCGACCTCAAAGCCATTCTGGGAGACAAATTCTTTGCAACCAGTAGTTATGTTGATGCATTCTTCAGAGTCGATGTGATAGTCAGCTTGCATGTCTCCATACCAATTCTTGTGTACTGTCTCCAAAGTAACCTTCCCTGAACTCGAAGCAGGAAATTTTACTGTGGATGGCAGTTTCTGCATTTTGGAAAGGATGGAAAAGGAATGTTTATAAGTAAATAACAATGTATGAACATATATATACCCATTCTTTATACTTAGGATGATCTGTTTTATGTTGAGTTAAATATGTACATATATACGACTACTATTTTTTATAAAGTAGTTGCAATGTATGAACAAACTTATATACGGAATTGACCTCTAGTTTTACTAGGATATATATTACAGTGTAACATGTTTGTACTGCAAGGTCATTTACAGTATACTTCGCTAGCATGTTAAGAGAACTGCAATACTGATCTACTGACCCTCTTTTTTGTTCGTGTGTTGTGGTACTGAAGAAAAATAGGTGGAAGCATCTAGTCTTAATAGCTAACAAATCTGAACAACAATACAAATTATGTTTTGTATTTTGTTGACACTACTGAACAAATTGATTGAAATATATATTCAGATGTGGATTTGCAGGTAGATTATGTCCAAAATTGTGAGGGGAAAAACATACCCAACTTTCCTGTAGATCTGCGGTTGTGAGGCGATGAAGAAATGGCGGCTGAAACCCCCTGTTGGGTAACATCATGCACCCGAGCATGCTACGCCACTTGGTGTTGGTGAGCTCTAGACCTTCTGCGTACACGCATGTGTCCGCTACCTGCGCCATCCTTGCCAAAAACCCGCACTTACAGTCCATGGCAGGTTCAATGGAATTCCAGAGAAGAGCTGGGGATGGGATGAACCCTAGATCTATGATTTGAAGAAAAAGAGGAACGGGGGAGGAGTTGTGTTAGTCTGGAGCACGAATGGATACGTTTTTATGCAACCAATTGACCAACAGAAGTAATAAATGTTTGTGGTTGGTGTTAGGTGGCGGATTGGTTCTGATTCAGTGTCCGCGAATGCATTTGAGTAGTAAGAGGACTGCTTACTTGAAAATT
>NC_057794.1:29572737-29573402 GCF_018294505.1 Triticum aestivum
GTGTGTGTGTGGGGGGGGGGAGGGGGCAGAGACCTAACTATAGAGAGGTAGATCGACTAATATATGTGTGGAGAAGGAGAGAGGCCTAGCTATGTATAGAGGGAGATTGATCGACATCCATGGATATGTGTAGCAGAGGAATAAGGTTGGGAGAAAGATAAAGGTAGAGTGTCGGAGGGTTGGTGGTGGAGTGGCGTCTCACAAATGGTGGGAGAGGCCTGCTAGACAAACGGAGGGTACGAGTGCAATGTCAATAAGAGAGGGGGCCGGGGATGTCTGTCTGTCAATGCACGTACGTGTGAGAGACGGGTCGGGAGGTATGCAAGGATGATGAGGGCAGACTATATGGTTGTGGTAAGCATACATAACTACATAGGAAGATCAACCGTCGTATGTCCGTGAAAGGGAGAGACATAACTAGTGAGGTAAGTCTATCGATGCGTGGGGAAAATGAATTATAGTCGACCTGGCTATATGTAGGGAGATCGGTATGTATACATGCTTGCATGTGTTGGAAGCAAATAAGGTCCGGACAGACAGACAGGGGGAGAGGGGTGCGGCTAGAAGGTGGTGCGAGAGGCCTACCATGTCGAGGGGGGAGGAGTGTACGAGTACACTTGTGCGTGTCGGTCCTAAACAAACGGTTTTTAACCCCTTTCCGCGAC
>NC_057794.1:29573526-29578313 GCF_018294505.1 Triticum aestivum
GGTAATCCGAGAAAATCATTTCCGTAGGTATGTACAACCCACACGGTAATCCGATAAAATCATTTCCGTAGGTATGTACATCCCACACGGTGAATCCCAGAAAAACATTTCCGTTTGTATGTATATCACACATAGTCAATCCAAGGAATACGTTTCCGTTCTTATGTACATCCCACACAGTCAATCCAGGGAAAACGATTTCGTTCGGACGTACATCCCACACAGTTTTATGTGTAGGATCGTGTGTGAAAGGTGTAACTATCACACACGGTCTTCCTTGGTTAACTATTTGCTTTTGTCAACTATATCACACACGAGTTGATGAAGAAAACTGTGTGGCATTGGGCTATCCATCGCAACCGCTTTTACTGCTAGAACCGTTTGCAAAGGTCCATGACACATTTAGCAGGTTTATTAGTTACAATTAATAATTCCAGTATTATGGAAATTCACATTTCATATCGATCAACTATTTTCCAATCTCATATCAGGCACATAAATATATTATAACATCACAGTATGGTAGCTACATGAAAAAAACACAGTACAACATATAGCTAGTTCAACTTCATAAGAACAATATATTCATTTCCCTAATCGAGATCATCCAGGCTCGTCTTATCCACCTTTGCTTTTAGTTCAGTAAGAACCTGTTTTGCATGGGCGAACTAGGAAAGTGCCTCCTCCTTCGCCAACACCATCTTAGCAAAGTCTGATTTAGAAAATCTGAGCTCATTCTCCACCTTCAACTTTTTATCCCGCATCTTGAAATATGCTTCAACACTGATAAGACTTTCTCTAAGCCTACATGTGTTCTGTTGGGGAACGTAGTAATTTCAAAAAATTTCCTACGCACACGCAAGATCATGGTGATGCATAGCAACGAGAGGGGGAGAGTGTGATCTACGTACCCTTTGTAGATCGTCAACGGAAGCGTTAACTTGGTTGATGTAGTCGCACGTCTCCACGGCCCGACCGATCAAGCACCGAAACTACGGTACCTCCGAGTTCTAGCACACGTTCAGCTCGATGACGATCCCCAGACTCCGATCCAGCAAAGTGTCGGGGAAGAGTTTCGTCAGCACGACGGCGTGGTGACGATCTTGATGTTCTACTGTCGCAGGGCTTCGCCTAAGCACCGCTACAATATTATCCAGGACTATGGTGGAAGGGGGCACCGCACACGGCTAAGAATATGATCACGTGGATCAACTTGTGTGTCTAGGGGTGCCCCTTGCCTCCGTATATAAAGGATCCAAGGGGGGGGGTGCGGCCGGCCCTAGTAGGAGGCGCGCAGGAGGAGTCCTACTCCTACCGGGAGTAGGACTCCCCTCCCTTTCCTTGTCCAAGTAGGAGAGGGGGAAGGAGAGAAGGAAAAAGGGGGGAGGGCGCCGCCCCTCCCTCCTTGTCCAATTCGGACTAGGGAGAGAGGGGGCACGCGGCCTGCCCTGGCAGCCCCTCCTCTTCTCCACTTTAGGCCCATGAGGCCCATTAACCCCCCGGGGGGTTCCGGTAACCCCCCGGTGCTCCGGTTTTATCCGAAACTTCTTCGGAACACTTCCGGTGTCCGAATATAGCCGTCCAATATATCAATCTTTATGTCTCGACCATTTTGAGACTCCTCGTTATGTCTGTGATCACATCCGGGACTCCGAACTAACTTCGGTACATCAAAACTCATAAACTCATAATATAACTGTCATCGAAACCTTAAGCGTGCGGACCCTACGGGTTCGAGAACAATGTAGACATGACCGAGACACGTTTCCGGTCAATAACCAATAGCGGAACCTGGATGCTCATATTGTCTCCTACATATTCTACGAAGACCTTTTATCGGTCAGACCGCATAACAACATATGTTGTTCCCTTTGTCATCGGTATGTTACTTGCCCGAGATTCGATCGTCGGTATCCCATACCTAGTTCAATCTTGTTACCGGCAAGTCTCTTTACTCGTTCCGTAATACATCATCTCACAACTTACTCATTAGTTGCAATGCTTGCAAGGCTTATGTGATGTGCATTACCGAGAGGGCCCAGAGATACCTCTCCGACAATCGGAGTGACAAATCCTAATCTCGAAATATGCCAACCCAACATGTACCTTTGGAGACACCTGTAGAGCTCCTTTATAATCACCCAGTTACGTTGTGACGTTTGATAGCACACAGTGTTCCTCCGGCAAACGGGAGTTGCATAATCTCATAGTCATAGGAACATGTATAAGTCATGAAGAAAGCAATAGCAACATACTAAACGATCGGGTGCTAAGCTAATGGAATGGGTCATGTCAATCACATCATTCTCCCAATGATGTGATCCCGTTAATAAAATAACAACTCTTTTGTTTATGGTTAGGAAACATAACCATCTTCGATTAACGAGCTAGTCAAGTAGAGGCATACTAGTGACACTTTGTTTGTCTATGTATTCACACAAGTATTATGTTTCTGGTTAATACAATTCTAGCATGAATAATAAACATTTATCATGATATAAGGAAATAAATAATAACTTTATTATTGCCTGTAGGGCATATTTCCTTCAGTCTCCCACTTGCACTAGAGTTTAATAATCTAGTTCACATCGCCATGTGATTTAACAGCAATAGTTCACATCACCATGTGATTAACACCCATAGTTCACATCGATATGTGATCAACACCCAAAGGGTTTACTAGAGTCAGTAATCTAGTTCACATTGCTATGTGATTAACACCCAAAGAGTACTAAGGTGTGATCATGTTTTGCTTGTGAGATAATTTTAGTCAACGGGTCTGTCACATTCAGATCCGTAAGTATTTTGCGAATTTCTATGTCAACAATGCTCTGCACAGAGCTACTCTAGCTTATTGCTCCCACTTTCAATATGTATCTAGATCGAGACTTAGAGTCATCCAGATCTGTGTCAAAACTTGCATCAACGTAACTTTTTACGACGAACCTTTTTGTCACCTCCATAATTGAGAAATATTTCCTTATTCCACTAAGGATAATTTTGACCGCTGTCCAATGATCTACTCTTAGATCACAATTGTACTCCCTTGCTTAACACAGTGTAGGGTATACAATAGATCTGGTACACAGCATGGCATACTTTATAGAACCTATGGCTGAGGCATAGGGAATGACTTTCATTCTATTTCTATCTTCTGTCGTGGTCGGGCTTTGAGTCTTACTCAATTTCACACCTTGCAACACAGGCAAGAACTCTTTCTTTGACTGTTCCATTTTGAACTACTTCAAAATCTTGTCAAGGTATGTACTCATTGAAAAAACTTATCAAGCGTCTTGATCTATCTCTATAGATCTTGATGCTCAATATGTAAGCAGCTTTACCGAGGTCTTTCTTTGAAAAACTCCTTTCAAATATTCCTTTATGCTTTCCAGAAAATTATACATTATTTCCGATCAACAATATGTTGTTCACATATACTTATCAGAAATGTTGTAGTGCTCCCACTCACTTTCTTGTAAATACAGGCTTCACCGTAAGTCTGTATAAAACTATATGCTTTGATCAACTTATCAAAGCATATATTCCAACTCCGAGATGCTTGCACTAGTCCATAGATGGATCGTTGGAGCTTGCATATTTTGTTAACACCTTTAGGATTGACAAAACCTTCTGGTTGCATCATATACAACTCTTGTTTAAGAAATCCATTAAGGAATGCAGTTTTGTTTATCCATTTGCCAGATTTCATAAAATGCGGCAATTGCTAACATGATTCGGACAAACTTAAGCATATATACGAGTTAGAAAATCTCATCGTAGTCAACACCTTGAACTTGTCGAAAACCTTTTGCGACAATTCTAGCTTTGTAGATAGTAACACTACTATCAGCGTCCGTCTTCCTCTTGAAGATCCATTTATTTTCTATGGCTTGCCGATCATCGGGCAAATCCATCAAAGTCCATACTTTGTTCTCATACATGGATCATATCTCAGATTTTATGGCCTCAAACCATTTCGCGGAATCTGGGCTCATCATCGCTTCCTCATAGTTCGCAAGTTCGTCATGGTCTAGTAACATGACTTCCAGAACAGGATTACTGTACCACTCTGGTGCGGATCTTACTCTGGTTTACCTACGAGATTCGGTAGTAACTTGATCTGAAGTTACATAATCATCATCATTAGCTTCCTCACTAATTGGTGTAGTAGTCACAGGAATAGATTTCTGTGATGAACTACTTTCCAATATGGGAGCAAGTACAATTACCTCATCAAGTTCTACTTTCCTCCCACTCACTTCTTTCGAGAGAAACTCCTTCTCTAGAAAAACTCCGAATTTAGCAACAAAAGTCTTGCCTTCGGATTTGTGATAGAAGGTGTACCCAACAGTCTCCTTTGGGTATCCTATGAAGACATATTTCTCCGATTTGGGTTTGAGCTTATCAGGATGAAACTTTTTCATATAAGCATCACAATCCCAAACTTTAAGAAACGACAACTTTGGTTTCTTGCCAAACCACAGTTCAGATTGTGTCGTCTCAACGGACTTAGATGGTGCCCTTTTAAACGTGAATGCAACTGTATTTAATGCATAACCCCAAAACGATAGTGGTAGATCGATAAGAAACACTTAGTCTCAGGCTTAGGACCAGACTTGGGATTCTTCACTTGAGCAGCAACTTGCTTGCTGTTCTTCTTGAAGTTCCCCTTCTTACCTCTGCCCTTTTCGTCAAACTAGTGGTCTTGTCTACCATCAACACTTGATGTTTTTCTCGATTTCTACCTTCGTCAATTTCCGCATTACGAAGAGCTTGGGAATCATTTC
>NC_057794.1:29579588-29580910 GCF_018294505.1 Triticum aestivum
TCTCGCCAATCTTATGCTTCCACGACTATCGCTACCACTTAGTGATAAAGTAAAGCATTACAACGCGATTGCATTGCATACAATAAAGTAACAACCATATGGCTCCTGCCAGTTGCCGATAACTTGGTTACAAAACATGATCATCTCATACAATAAAATTTAGCATCATGTCTTGACCATATCACATCACAACATGCCCTGCAAAAACAAGTTAGACGTCCTCTACTTTGTTGTTGCAAGTTTTACGTGGCTGCTACGGGCTTAAGCAAGAACCAATCTTACCTACACATCAAAACCACAACGATAGTTTGTCAAGTTGGTGCTGTTTTAACCTTCGCAAGGACCGGGCGTAGCCACACTCGGTTCAACTAAAGTTGGAGAAACTGTCACCCGCAAGCCACCTATGTGCAAAGCACGTTGGGAGAACCGGTCTCGCGTAAGCGTACGCGTAATGTCGGTCCGGGCCGCTTCGTCCAACAATACCGCCGAACCAAAGTATGACATGCTGGTAAGCAGTATGACTTATATCGCCCACAACTCACTTGTGTTCTACTCGTGCATATAACATCAACATATAAAACCTAGGCTCGGGTGCCACTGTTGGGGAACGTAGTAATTTCAAAAAATTTCCTACGCACACGCAAGATCATGGTGATGCATAGCAACGAGAGGGGGAGAGTGTGATCTACGTACCCTTTGTAGATCGTCAACGGAAGCGTTAACTTGGTTGATGTAGTCGTACGTCTCCACGGCCCGACCGATCAAGCACCGAAACTACGGTACCTCCGAGTTCTAGCACACGTTTAGCTCGATGACGATCCCCGGACTCCGATCTAGCAAAGTGTCAGGGAAGAGTTCCGTCAGCACAACGGCGTGGTGACGATCTTGATGTTCTACTGTCGCAGGGCTTCGCCTAAGCACCGCTACAATATTATCAAGGACTATGGTGGAAGGGGGCACCGCACACGGCTAAGAATATGATCACGTGGATCAACTTGTGTGTCTAGGGGTGCCCCTTGCCTCCGTATATAAAGGATCCAAGGGGGGCGGCGGCCCTAGTAGGAGGCGCGCAGGAGGAGTCCTACTCCTACCGGGAGTAGGAATCCCCTCCCTTTCCTTGTCCAAGTAGGAGAGGGGGAAGGAGAGAAGGAAAAAGGGGGGGCGCCGCCCCTCCCTCCTTGTCCAATTCGTACTAGGGGGAGAGGGGGCGCGTGGCCTGCCCTGGCAGCCCCTCCGCTTCTCCACTTTAGGCCCATGAGGCCCATTAACCCCCCGGGGGGTTCCGGTAACCCCCCGGTGCTCCGGTTTTATCCGAAACTTCT
>NC_057794.1:29584927-29631774 GCF_018294505.1 Triticum aestivum
GGCGCAATCGATCCCCCCGCTTGTTGTGCCAACAACACATGAGAGTACGCGCTCCCTATATTATTGTGGGCAAACCGTTCCCCAGCTGGACAATCTAGTAATAACCGAGGAGCATATAAGCCAGGCTAAAATGCTCAGTATCAGTGTTGGACAATTCCTCGAGATCGAGCCCATGTCTCCGCTTAGAGAGGAGGAAATAAAACGAAAATATGTCCAGGGCCAACCTTTGGTCGAGCCCGAAGAGGTCAAGAAACTCCCAACGAGAATGTATGAATTGCATGAGTGGTACATGAACATTACCAAGAGTTCCAATCGAGAGTCCCTCATGGTGAAAGTCAAGGAAGAGCATTACTTCCATTGGGTTCAATCAAGATGCACTTGACAAATCTCTCGTCATTTGCTATTGTCTGTAAGTGATTTCTTTTTGTAATTTAATTAAGTCTCAAGCTAGCTTTAGTGCTCATTGATCGATCATTACCTGTAATTATTACCAAGTAGGAGAGGGGGAAGGAGAGAAGGAAAAAGGGGGGGCGCCGCCCCTCCCTCCTTGTCCAATTCGTACTAGGGGGAGAGGGGGCGCGTGGCCTGCCCTGGCAGCCCCTCCGCTTCTCCACTTTAGGCCCATGAGGCCCATTAACCCCCCGGGGGGTTCCGGTAACCCCCCGGTGCTCCGGTTTTATCCGAAACTTCTCCGGAACACTTCCGGTGTCCGAATATAGCCGTCCAACATATCAATCTTTATGTCTCGACCATTTTGAGACTCCTCGTTATGTCCATGATCACATCCGGGACTCCGAACTAACTTCGGTACATCAAAACTCATAAACTCATAATATAACTGTCATCGAAACCTTAAGCGTGCGGACCCTACATGTTCGAGAACAATGTAGACATGAC
Source organism: Triticum aestivum (assembly GCF_018294505.1). Taxonomy (NCBI): domain Eukaryota; kingdom Viridiplantae; phylum Streptophyta; class Magnoliopsida; order Poales; family Poaceae; genus Triticum; species Triticum aestivum. Next base: position 29,585,825 of record NC_057794.1, read on the forward strand.
CGAGACACGTCTTCGGTCAATAACCAATAGCGGAACCTGGATGCTCATATTGGCTCCTACATGTCCTACGAAGATCTTTTATCGGTCAGACCGCATAACAACATACGTTGTTCCCTTTGTCATCGGTATGTTACTTGCCCGAGATTCGATCGTCGGTATCCCATACCTAGTTCAATCTCGTTACCGGCAAGTCTCTTTACTCGTTCATAATACATCATCTCACAACTAACTCATTAGTTGCAATGCTTGCAAGGCTTATATGATGTGCATTACCGAGAGGGCCCAGAGATACCTCTTCGACAATCGGAGTGACAAATCCTAATCTCGAAATACGCCAACCCAACATGTACCTTTGGAGACACCTGTAGAGCTCCTTTATAATCACCCAGTTATGTTGTGACGTTTGGTAGCACACAAAGTGTTCCTCCGGCAAACGGGAGTTGCATAATCTCATAGTCATAGGAACATGTATAAGTCATGAAGAAAGCAATAGCAACATACTAAACGATCAGGTGCTAAGCTAATGGAATGGGTCATGTCAATCACATCATTCTCCTAATGATGTGATCCCGTTAATCAAATAACAACTCTTTTGTTTATGGTTAGGAAACATAACCATATTCGATTAATGAGCTAGTCAAGTAGAGGCATACTAGTCACACTTTGTCTATGTATTCACACAAGTATTATGTTTCTGGTTAATACAATTCTAGCATGAATAATAAACATTTATCATGATATAAGGAAATAAATAATAACTTTATTATTTCCACTAGGGCATATTTCCTTCATGTTCTCTTCCTCATACATGCTCCAGAGCTTCGTTAGGCACATCTTCAAAGACTGTGGCCACTCTTGATCAACCCACTCCAAGTAACAACACTTCCGTTCATCCTATAATATTTAAAAGTAGATCAGTAAGAATTGTAGGGGAAATGGGTTTATAGCAACATAGAAAATCACCAATGCTTATTTTGAAAAGTTGAAGAAACATGTTAATTATGACATATCTTCTCAAAAAGATCAATGTGCAAATGAAGTAATTGGTACTGAGACAACAACCAAATTCTAGAACATGACAATATATAATTAACTACAATTACACTACAAGTTCTTACTCATGTACAATAAATAAAAAATTGATCATTTTATGAGGAAGGTAAATAGCATAGCGACAGTGTTTGGATGACAGCAAATTGATACTAAGAGGTGTGTACATGCACAAATTTAGTAACATAGAACTAATAGCACTAAGGTCGTCCACTATGTATGCCAAAACTAGGGTAAAGACAACTGTTGCTACATATCGCACCAGTGCCTTGCACTGGCGAGCCGATGCAGCAGAAAAAAAATCAGGGGCACGAACTCCGGAGCACGTAGTTGCTCCGATGGATAGTTCCTTTGTGCCATAAAGATTTAGTATTTTACTGCTTGGCTGCTCGGATGTGTGAACCAAAGTTGGCTGCACAAACTGCTGAAGCGGTGCCAAATAATTTTCTAATGGCACCGCTGATGAGATGGCAACAATTTAAGATACTAGGTACAAACTGTGACATTGCCTTAGGATGCGGTTGGTTGAAGGTGTGGTATGAATGGGTTGGGACCGTGACAGTGTCTGAATCACATCTAACAAATGATTTGTAACAACGAAAGAGGGTCTAACCTTCTCTGCACAAGCCAGAAACTTCCTGCCACTATCCACAGAATCAAACGCAACTAGCTTCACGCATGGGGATTGATGGTGACAACGAGCATATAGATCTTAAGCTACCCTGCTCCATTCGTTGCCATTGATGGTCCTAGGGAGATACAAGAGGAAGAAATGATTCAAATCGACCGACGGGTAAAAATCCTTCATTCCAAGTCATAGCCCGAGAGAGAGAAGAGAGGCATACCCGGGTGGTGAAGGAGTAGTCGCCGGAGGAGGAACCACTGGAGAGGTCTTTGAAGAAGACCATGTGATGACCCACAAGTATAGGGGATCTATCGTAGTCCTTTCAATAAGTAAAAGTGTTGAACCCAACGAGGAGCAGAAGGAAATGATAAGCAATTTTCAGCAAGGTATTCTCTGCAAGCACTGAAATTATAGGTAACAGATAGTTTTGTGATAAGATAATTTGTAACGAGCAACAAGTAGCAAAAGTAAATAAAGTGCAGCAAGGTGGACCAATCCTTTTTGTAGCAAAGGATAATCCTGGACAAGCTCTTATATAGAGAAAAGCGCTCCCGAGGATACATGGGAATTATCGTCAAGCTAGTTTTCATCATGTTCATATGATTCGCGTTCGGTACTTTGATAATTTGATATGTGGGTGGACAGGTGCTTGGGTGCTGTCCTTACTTGGACAAGAATCCCACTTATGATTAATCCCTATTGCAAGCATCCGCAACTACGAAAGAAGTATTAAGGTAAACCTAACCATAAACATATGGATCCAAATCAGCCCCCTACGAAGCAACGCATAAACTAGGGTTTAAGCTTCTGTCACTCTAGCAACCCATCATCTACTTATTACTCCCCAATGCCTTCCTCTAGGCCCAAACAATGGTGAAGTGTCATGTAGTCGACGTTCACATGACACCACTAGAGGAGAGACAACATACATCTCATCAAAATATCGAACGAATACCAAATTCACATGACTACTAATAGCAAGACTTCTCCCATGTCCTCAGGAACAAACGTAACTACTCACAAATCATATTCATGTTCATAATCAGAGGGGTATTAATATGCATAAAGGATCTGAACATATGATCTTCCACCAAATAAACAAACTAGCATCAACTACAAGGAGTAATCAACACTACTAGCAACCTACAGGTACCAATCTCAGACTTAGAGACAAGAATTGGATACAAGAGATGAACTAGGGTTTGAGAGGAGATGGTGCTGGTGAAGATGTTGATGGAGATTGGTTCCCTCCCGATGAGAGGAGCGTTGGTGATGACCAATGTTGGGGATATCGCTTATCGGGAACTTATCGGTCGACCTACGATAAGGGGTAAATCGGCCAGTTTATCGGCATATCGGCCGATTTATCGCCATATCGGTTGATTTATCGGCCGATTTATCTGATCGGTTAGACCACAATAAGCGATAAATCGGCCGATTTATCGGAATATCGGAAGATATCTTGAACAGTGGTGATGACGATGGCGATGATTTCCCCCTCCCGGAGCAAAGTGTCCCCGGCAAAACAGCTCCGCCAGAGCCCTAGATTTGTTCCGCCTCGTGGCAGCAGAGTCTCGTCCTGAAAGCTTGCTTATGATTTTTCTTCGGACGAAAGACTTCATATAGCAGAAGATGGGCACCGGAGGGCCAACAGGGGGCCCACGAGGCAGGGGGCGCGCCCAGGCGGGTAGGGCGCGCCCCCCACCCTCGTGGCCAGAGTGTGGGCCCCCTCTGGTATTTTCTTTGCTCAGTATTTTTTATTATTTCCAAAAAAATAACTTCCGTGGAGTTTCAGGACTTTTGGAGTTGTGCAGAATAGGTCTTTAATATTTGCTCCTTTTTCAGCACAGAATTCCAGCTGCCGGCATTCTCCCTCCTTATGTAAACCTTGTAAAATAAGAGAGAATAGGCATAATTATTGTGACATAACATGTAATAACAACCCATAATGCAATAAATATCGATATAAAAGTATGATGCAAAATGGACGTATCAACTCCCCCAAGCTTAGACCTCGCTTGTCCTCAAGTGGAAGCCGATAATGATAAATATGTCCACATGTTTAGAGGTAGAGGTGTCGATAAAATAAAATACGGACATGAGGGCATCATGATTATTCTTATAACAGCAACATATATGGATATTGTCATATGATTTCTTATGCTTAAGTAACAATCTATTCACAATGTCAAGTATGAATCAGAAACTTTATTGAGAACTAACAAACTATAATCTCAGTCATTGAAGCAAATGCAATTTATCGTAACATCGGAAAGAGTCTATGTCAGAGCTTTTTAGCAAGTCCACATACTCAACTATCATTTAGTCTTTCACAATTGCTAATACTCACGCAATACTTGTGGTTATGGAGTTTTAATCGGACACAGAGAAAGATAGGGGCTTATAGTTTCGCCTCCCAACCTTTTACCTCAAGGGTAATGTCAACAATAATAGTTCATGCTAACGTACATCCAATTATATATATATATATATATATATATATATATATATATATATATATATATATATATATCAGGATCTTTCCAACACACCGTGCTTGCCAAAGGATAAAATGTAAAAAGGACAGGTGAATATCACCATGACTCTTGCATAAGGTAGAAGATAAAAGTAAAAGATAAGCCCTTCGCAGAGGGAAGAAGAGGTTGCCATGCGCTCTCAGGGTTGGATGCACAAAATCTTAATGCGAAAGAACATCACTTTATATTGCCACTTGTGATATGAACCTTTATTATGCAGTCCGTCGCTTTTATTTCTTCCACATCACAAGATCGTATAAAGCTTATTTCCTCCACACTAATCAATCATACATATATAGAGAGCAATTTTTATTGCTTGCACCGATGACCACTTACTTGAAGGATCTTACTGAATCCATAGGTATATATGGTGGACTCTCATGGCAAAACTGGGTTTAAGGGTATTTGGAAGCACAAGTAGTATCTCTACTTGGTGCAAAGAATTTGGCTAGCATGAGGGGGAAAGAAAAGCTCAACATGTTGGATGATCCATGACAATATACTTTATCTCAGATATAGGAAAACATAACCCATTACATTGTCTTCCTTGTCCAACATCAACTCTTTAGCATGTCATATTTTAATGAGTGCTCACAATCATAAAAGATGTCCAAGATAGTATATTTATATGTGAAACCTCTCTTTCTTTATTACTTCTTATTAATTGCAACGATGACCAAAGCTATGTTTGTCAACTCTCAACAATTTTTAATCATCATACTTTTTCTATGTGAAGTCATTACTCTCCATAAGATCAATATGATCTCTTTGTTTCTTTTTATTATTTTTCTCTTTTCTTTTATTCCCCCAATATCATAGCAAAATAATCAAGCCCTTGACTCAACACTAATCTTTATTATATAGCTCACGGACTCGATTACATAAAAGGGATCATAAAGCAAAACTCAAAACTAGATCACACCAAAAACTTTATTCTACTAGATCAAGATACTACTAAAAGGATCGAACTAAGAAAAACGGTAAAGATAGGAGTGTGATGGTGATACGATACTGGGGCACCTCCCCCAAGGTTGGAAGTTGCCAAGGGGAGTGCCCATACCCATGTGATTATGTCTCCTTTACCGGTGAAGAGGGTGGTGGAGTTGTTGATGATGTGGGCTTGTCGTCCATCTTCCAAGGCATAGGCTCGCCATCATAGAAGGATGATCGAGTCTCCGGGATCCTCAAATCTATAGCCAAACTCATCCTCTTGAATCTATATTCATACTGACAATTTTGGTTTTGCAGGTCATAGATTTGAGCTTGGAGGTGCTCGATCTTCTCGTGAATTTTCAAGATGGTCTCCCCAATGTTCTTGGCATCTAGCTTGTGGTTGTTGGTGAACTCCGCGATCATCATATGGTTGGCGTTGAGTCCGTGTTCCACCATCCCCTGACACTTGAAAACTTGCTGCTCCATTGCTTCGAGTCTCATCTCCACGCTTCCGGTCCTCCGTGCTCCCTCAACATCGCGGATGTGCAGCAACCCATCACGCATCTCAATGGTTTGAGGGTGTTGCAGCACCTCCGCGAGGTAGGGGTTGATGACCTTCTCGAAGAACTTGTCCTTGGGGGCGCTTGGAGATGTCATGGTGATCTAAATCTGTCAGGAAAACAGCTTGAAACGAAAACAGAGGATATTTGCGTGATACAGGAGTCAAAACCTTCGGGAGATTATATAATGAATTTTTACCAACCAAAATACGTATCGTGCAAGAAAACGGAGTCCAGAGAGCACACGAGGTGCCCATGAGGTAGGAGGGCGCGCCCTCCACCCTCGTGGAGCCCTCGTGTCCTTCCCGGACTGCTTCTTATTTTCTATTTTTCTAAATATTCCAAAACGGAGGAAAATTGCCATTAGAACTGTTTTGGAGTCGGTTTACTTACCGTACCACATACCTATTCCTTTTCGGAGTCTGAAACGCTCTGGAAAGTGTCCCTTATGTATTCCTCTGGTGTTATGGTTTCAATAACATTGGTTTCAACATTTATAGGGTTACCTGAGATATAATGTTTGATTCTTTAACCGTTCACCACCTTCGGATTTGTGCCTTCGAAGTTGTTGATTTTTATGGCACCAGAACGATAGACCTCCTCGATAACATAAGGAACCTCCCATTTAGAGAGAAGTTTTCCTGCAAAAAATTTTAAACGAGAGTTGTATAATAATACATAATCACCTATGTTAAACTCACGCTTTTGTATCCTTTTGTCATGCCATCTTTTAACTTTTTCTTTAAATAGCTTGGCATTCATAAGCTTGGGTTCTCCATTCATCAAGTGAGCTAATGTCAAATAACCTCTTCTCACCGGCAAGTTTGAAATCATAATTGAGCTATTTAATAGCCCAATATGCCTTATGTTCTAGTTCGAGAGGTAAGTGACATGCTTTTCCGTAAACTATTTTACCGGAGACATGCCCATGGGATTTTTATATGCAGTTCAATAGGCCCATAATGCATCATCAAGTTTCTTGCACCAATTCTTTCTAGATCTGTTAACAGTCTTTTGCAAAATTAATTTGAGCTCTCTATTTCTCAATTCTACTTGACCACCAGACTGTGGATGATATGGAGATGCAATTCTATGATTAACATCATACTTAGCAAGCATTTTACGGAAGGCACCATGAATAAAGTGTGAACCAACACCGGTCATTAAATATCTAGGGACTCCAAACCTCGGAAAAATAACTTCTTTAAGCATTATAATAGAAGTTTTATGATCAGCACTACTAGTTGGAATAGCTTCTACCCACTTAGTAACATAATCAACTGCAACTAAAATATATGTATATCCATTAGAGGCAGGAAACGGTCCCATATAATCAAAGCCCCAAACATCAAATGGTTCAATAACAAGTGAATAATTCATAGGCATTTCTTGACGTCTACTAATATTATCAATTCTTTGACATTCATCACAAGATAAGACAAACTTATGGGCATCCTTGAAGAGAGTAGGCCAATAAAAACCGGATTGCAATACCTTATGTGCAGTTCTATCTCCAGCGTGGTGCCCTCCATAAGCCTCGGAGTGACACTTGCGTAGGATCTGTTCCTGTTCATGCTCAGGTACACAATGTCTAATAACACCATCTACTCCTTCTTTATAAAGATGTGGGTCATCCCAAAAGTAATGTCTCAAATCATAGAAAAACTTTTTCTTTTGTTGGTATGTGAAACTAGGTGGTACAAATTTAGAAACAATGTAATTAGCATAATCAGCATACCATGGAGCAGTACGAGAAGCATTTATGACATTTAATTGTTCATCAGGAAAGCTATCATCAATAGGTAGTGGGTCATTAAGAACATTTTCTAACCTAGACAAGTTGTCTGCAACGGGGTTCTCAGCTCCCTTTCTATCAATAATATGCAAATCAAATTCTTGTAGCAAGAGAACCCATCTAATAAGTCTAGGTTTAGCATCTTTATTTTCCATAAGATATTTAATAGCAGCATGATTAGTTTGAATAGTTACTTTAGAATCAACAATATATGGTCTGAACTTATCACAAGCAAATACAACTGCTAAGAATTCTTTTTCAGTAGTAGCATAATTTCTCTGTGCATTGTCTAGAGTTTCACTAGCATATTGAGTAACATTTAATTTCTTATCAACTCTTTGCCCTAGAACAGCACCTACAGCATAATCACTAGCATCTCACATAATTTCAAAAGGTAAATTCCAATCAGGTGGCTGAACAATGGGTGCAGAGATCAATGCTTTCTTAAGTATTTCAAATGCTTCTACACAATCATTATCAAAGAAAAATGGTATGTCTTTTTGTAATAAATTAGTCAGAGGCCGAGAAATTTTTGAGAAGTCCTTAATGAACCTCCTATAAAACCCGGCATGACCAAGGAAACTTCTTATACCTTTGATGTCCTTGGGACACGACATCTTTTCAATAGCATCAACTTTAGCTTTATCAACTTTGATACCTCTTTCAGAAATTTTATGCCCCAAGACAATACCTTCATTAACCATAAAGTGGCACTTATCCCAATTCAAGACAAGGTTAGTTTCTTCACATCTCTGCAAAACTCGATCAAGGTTGCTCAAGCAATCATCAAAAGAGGATCCATAGATGGAGAAATCGTCCATGAAAACCTCACAAATCTTTTCACAAAAGTCAAAGAATATAGCCATCATGCATCTTTGAAAGGTAGCAGGTGCATTACATAAACCAAAAGGCATACGTCTATAAGCAAAAGTACCGAAAGGACAAGTAAATGTGGTCTTAGCTTGATCATCAGCAGACACATGTATTTGAGAGAAACCAGAATAACCATCTACAAAGCAAAAGTGTGTATGTTTGGATAATCTTTCTAGCATTTGATCAATAAAAGGTAAGGGGTAATGATCCTTTTTAGTAGCCTTATTTAATTTGCGGAAATCAATTACCATCCTGTAACCTGTAATAATTCTTTGCGGAATCAATTCATCTTTATCATTAGGAACGACAGTAATACCTCCCTTCTTAGGAACACAATGGACAGGACTTACCCACTGACTATCAGCAACGGGATAAATTATACCTGCCTCAAGGAGCTTTAATATTTCCTTTCTTACCACTTCTTTCATCTTAGGATTCAGCCGTCGTTGGTGATTAATAACTGGTTTGGCATCTTTCTCCAAATTTATTTTGTGTTGGCATAGAGTGGGACTAATGCCCTTAAGATCATCAAGAGTTTATCCAATAGCAGCACGGTGTTTCTTTAGAGTTTTCAATAATTTCTCTTCCTCCTTCTCTGAAAGGTTAGCACTAATAATAACAGGATATATCTTCTTTTCATCAAGATAAGAATATTTAAGAGTATCAAGCAATGGTTTAAGCTCAAACACGGGATCACCTTTGGGTGGAGGAGGATCCCCTAGGATTTCAATAGGAAAATTGTGTTTCAGAATAGGTCCTTGTTTAAAGAACACTTCATCTATTTCCCTTCTTTCATTCATAAACATATCATTTTCATGGTCTAGCAAATATTCTTCTAATGGATCACTAGGAGATACAGCAATAGAAGCAAAACCAATAATTTCATACTAGGCAATTCCTCTTCGCGGTGTTGTCTACGAAATTTAGAGAAATTAAATCATGATTCATATCACCCAAACCAATAGTAACAACGTCCTTTTCGCACTCTATCTTAGCATTAACAGTGTTTAAGAAGGGTCTACCAAATATAATGGGACAAAAGCTATCTCGTGGAGAACCAAGAACAAGAAAATCAGCAGGATATTTAGTTTTCCCACACAAGACTTCAACATCTCTAACAATTTCCATTGGTGATATAGTATCTCTATTGGCAAGTTCAATTGTGACATCAATATCTTATAACTCAGCAGGTGCAATATCATGCATAATTTCTTTGTATAAGTCAATAGGTATTGGACTAGCACTAGCACCCATGTCACATAAGCCATGATAAAAATGATCTCCTATTTTAACAGAAATAACAGGCATGTCTACCACAGGTCTATGTTTATCTTTAGCACAAGGTTTAGCAATTCTAGCAGTCTCATCACAGAAATAAATAACATGCCCATCAATATTATCAGCCAAGAGATCTTTGACAATAGCTGTTGGAAATATGCCCTAGAGGCAATAATAAAAGTATTATTATTATATTTCCTTGTTCATGATAATTGTCTTTTATTCATGCTATAACTGTATTATCCGGAAATCGTAATACACGTGTGAATACATAGACCACAATATGTCCCTAGTGAGCCTCTAGTTGACTAGCTCGTTGTGATCAACAGATAGTCATGGTTTCCTGGCTATGGACATTGGATGTCGTTGATAACGGGATCACATCATTAGGAGAATGATGTGATGGACAAGACCCAATCCTAAGACTAGCACAAAAGATCGTGTAGTTCATTTGCTAGAGCTTTGCCAATGTCAAGTATCTCTTCCTTTGACCATGAGAGCGTGTAACTCCTGGATACCGTAGGAGTGCTTTGGGTGTATCAAACATCACAACGTAACTGGGTGACTATAAAGGTGCACTACAGGTATCTCCGAAAGTATCTATTGTTTTATGCGGATCGAGACTGGGATTTGTCACTCCATGTAAACGGAGAGGTATCTCTGGGCCCACTCGGTAGGACATCATCATATGCGCAATGTGACCAAGGAGTTGATCACGGGATGATGTGTTACGGAACGAGTAAAGTGACTTGCCGGTAACGAGATTGAACAAGGTATTGGATACCGACGATCGAATCTCGGGCAAGTAACATACCGATAGACAAAGGGAATTGAATACGGGATTGATTAAGTCCTTGACATCGTGGTTCATTCGATGAGATCATCGTGGAACATGTGGGAGCCATCATGGGTATCCAGATCCCGCTGTTGGTTATTGACCGGAGAACGTCTCGGTCATGTCTACATGTCTCCCGAACCCGTAGGGTCTACACACTTAAGGTTCGCTGATGCTAGGGTTATAAAGGAAGTTTGTATGTGGTTACCGAATGTTGTTCGGAGTCCCGGATGAGATCCCGGACATCACGAGGAGTTCTGGAATGGTCCGGAGGTAAAGATTTATATATGGGAAGTCCTATTTTGGCCACCGGAAAATGTTCGGGATTTTTCGGTATTGTACCGGGAAGGTTCTAGAAGGTTCCGGAGTGGGGCCCACCTGCATGGGGGGACCCACATGGACGTGGGTAGTGGGGGCAAGGCCCCACACCCCTGGTCAAGGCGCACCAAGATCCCCCCTTAGAAGGAATAAGATCATATCCCGAAGGGATAAGATCAAGATCCCTAAAAAGGGGGGATAACAATCGGTGGGGAAGGAAATAATGAGATTTCTTTCCTCCCACCTTGGCCAACGCCCCAATGGACTTGGAGGGCAAGAAACCAGCCCCTCCACCCCTATATATAGTGGGGAGGCGCATGGGAGCTATACACGAAGTTCTGGCACAGCCCTACCTCTCTTCCTACTCCTCCTCTCCCATGGTGCTTGGCGAAGCCCTGCTGGATTGCCACGCTCCTCCACCACCACCACGCCGTTGTGCTGCTGTTGGATGGAGTCTTCCTCAGACTCTCCCTCTCTCCTTGCTGGATCAAGGCGTGGGAGACGTCACCGGGCTGTACGTGTGTTGAACGCGGAGGTGCCGTCCGTTCGGCACTAGGATCATCGGTGATTTGAATCACGACGAGTACGAATCCATCAACCCCGTTCACTTGAACGCTTCCGCTTAGCGATCTACAAGGGTATGTAGATGCACTCTCTTTCTACTCGTTGCTGGTCTCTCCATAGATAGATCTTGGTGACACGTAGGAAAATTTTGAATTTCTGCTACGTTCCCCAACAGTGGCATCATGAGCTAGGTCTATTGCGTAGATTCTTTGCACGAGTAGAACACAAAGTAGTTGTGGCCGTTGATGTTGTTCAATATGCTTACCGTTACTAGTCCAATCTTGTTTCGACGGTATTGTGGGATGAAGCGGCCCGGACCGACCTTACACGTACTCTTACGTGAGACAGGTTCCACCGATTGACATGCACTTGGTGCATAAGGTGGCTAGCGGGTGCCAGTCTCTCCCACTTTAGTTGGAACAGATTCGATGAAAAGGGTCCTTATGAAGGGTAAATAGCAATTGGCATATCACGTTGTGGTCTTGCGTAGGTAAGAAACATTCTTGCTAGAAACCCATAGCAGCCACGTAAAACATGCAACAACAATTAGAGGACGTCTAACTTGTTTTTGCAGGGTATGCTATGTGATGTGATATGGCCAAGAAGAATGTGATGAATGATATGTGATGTATGAGATTGATCATGTTCTTGTAATAGGATTCACGACTTGCATGTCGATGAGTATGACAACCGGCAGGAGCCATAGGAGTTGTCTTTATTTATTGTATGACCTGCGTGTCATTGAAGAATGTCATGTAAACTACTTTACTTTATTGCTAAACACGTTAGTCATAGAAGTAGAAGTAGTCGTTGGCATGACAACTTCATGAAGACACGATGATGGAGATCATGATGATGGAGATCATGGTGTCGTGCCGGTGACGATGATGATCATGGAGCCCCGAAGATGAAGATCAAAAGGAGCAAAATGATATTGGTCATATCATGTCACTATTTGATTGCATGTGATGTTTATCATGTTTATGCATCTTGTTTGCTTAGGATGACGGTAGTAAATAAGATGATCCCTTACAAAATTTCAAGAAGTGTTCTCCCCTAATTGTGCACCGTTGCTACAGTTCGTCGCTTCTAAGCACCACGTGATGATCGGGTGTGATGGATTCTTACGTTCACATACAACGGGTGTAAGACAGTTTTACACAGCGAAAACACTTAGGGTTAACTTGACGAGCCTAGCATGTGCAGACATGGCCTCGGAACACGGAGACCGAAAGGTCGAGCATGAGTCGTATGGTAGATACGATCAACATGAAGATGTTCACCGATGATGACTAGTCCGTCTCACGTGATGATCGGACACGGCCTAGTTGACTCGGATCATGTGATCACTTAGATGACCAGAGGGATGTCTATCTAAGTGGGAGTTCATAAGATGAACTTAATTATCCTGAACATAGTCAAAAGACCTTTGCAAATTATGTCGTAAGCTCGCGCTTTAGTTCCACTGTTTTAGATATGTTCCTAGAGAAAATATAGTTGAAAGTTGATAGTAGCAATTATGCGGACAATAGAAAGCTTATGTCCTTAATGCACTGCTCAGTGTGCTGAACCCCAAACGTTGTTTGTGGATGTTGTGAACATCGGACATACACGTCTTGATAACTACGTGATAGTTCAGTTAAACGGTTTAGAGTTGAGGCACGAAAGACGTTTTCGAAACATCGCGAAACATATGAGATGCTTCGAGGGCTGAAATTGGGATTTCAGGCTCGTGCCCATGTCAAGAGGTATAAGACCTCCGAAGATTTTCTTAGCCTGCAAACTAAGGGAGAAAAGCTCAATCGTTGAGCTTGTGCTCAGATTGTCTGAGCACAACAATCACTTGAATCGAGTGGGAGTTGATCTTCCAGATGAGATAGTGATGTTTCTCCAAAGACATTGCCACCAAGCTACTAGAGCTTCGTGATGAACTATAACATATCAGGGATAGATATGATGATCCTTGAGGTATTCACGATGTTTGACACCGCGAAAGTAGAAATCAAGAAGGAACATCAATTGTTGATGGTTGGTGAAACCACTAGTTTCAAGAAGGGCAAGGGCAAGAAGGGATACTTCATGAAACGACAAATCAGCTGCTGCTCTAGTGAAGAAATCCAAGGTTGAACCCAAACCCGAGACTAAGTGCTTCTGTAATAAGGGGAATAACCACTGGAGCAGAATTACCCTAGATACTTGGTAGATGAGAAGGCTGGCAAGGTCGATAGAAGTATATTGGATATACATTGTGTTGATGTGTACTTTACTAGTACTCCTAGTAGCACCAGGGTATTAGATACCGGTTCGGTTGCTAAGTGTTAGTAACTCGAAATAAAAGCTACGGAATAAACGGAGACTAGCTAAAGGTGAGCTGATGATATGTGTTGGAAATGTTTCCAATGTTGATATGATCAAGCATCGCACGCTCCCTCTACCACCGAGATTGGTGTTTGCGTTGAGCATAGACATGATTGGATTATGTCTATCACAATACGGTTATTCATTTAAGGAGAATAATGGTTACTCTATTTATTTGAATAATACCTTCGATGGTCTTGCACCTAAATAAATGGTTTATTGAATCTCAATCGTAGTGATACACATTTTCATGCCAAAAGATATAAGATAGTAATAATAGTACGACTTACTTGTGGCACTGCCATGTAAGTCATAATGGTATAAAACGCATGAAGAAGCTCCATGTTGATGGATCTTTGGACTCACTCGTTTTTGAAAAGTTTGAGACATGCGAACCATGTCTATTGGAGTATATGCATGAAGAAACTCCATGCAGATGGATCGTTTGGACTCACTTGATTTTGAATCACTTGAGATATGCAAATCATACCACATGGGCAAGATGACTGAAAAGCCTCGTTTTCAGTAAAATGGAACAAGATAGCAACTTGTTGGAAGCAACACATTTTGATGTGTGCAGTCCAATGAGTGCTGAGGCATGCAGTGAATATCGTTATGTTCTTACTTCACAGATGATTCGAGTAAATGTTGAGTATATTTACTTGATGAAACACAAGTCTGAATTATTGAATGGTTCAAGTAATTTCAGAGTGAAGTTGAAGATCATTGTGACAGGAGGATAAAATGTCTATGATATGATCATAGAGATGAATATCTGAGTTACGAGTTTTGGCACACAATTAAGACATTGTGGAAATTGTTTCGCAATTAATACCGCCTGGAACACCATAGTGTGATGGTGTGTCCGAAGATCATAGTTGCACCCTATTGGATATGGTGGGTACCATGATGTCTCTTATCGAATTACCACTGTCATTCATGGGTTAGGCATTAGAGACAACCACATTCACTTTAAATAGGGCACCACGTAACTCCGTTGAGATGACACCATATGAACTATGGTTTAGAGAAACCTAAGTTGTCGTTTCTTAAAGGTTTGGGGCTGCGATGCTTATGTGAAAAAGTTTCAGGATTGATAAGCTCGAACCCAAAGCGGATAAAATGCATCTTCATAGGACACCCAAAACAGTTGGGTATACCTCCTAATTCAGATCCGAAAGCAATATGGATTGTTTCTAGAATCGGGTCCTTTCTCGAGGAAAGATTTCTCTCGAAAGAGTTGAGTGGGAGGATGGTGGAGACTTGATGAGGTTATTGAACCATCACTTCAACAAGTGTGTAGCAGGGCACGGGAAGTTGTTCCTGTGGCACCTACACCAATTGAAGTAGAAGCTTATGATAGTGATCATGAAGTTTCGGATCAAGTCACTACCGTACCTTGTAGGGTGACATGGATACGTACTACTTCAGAGTGGTACAGTAATCCTGTCTTGAAGGTCATGTTGCTAGACAACAATGAACCTACGAGCTATGGAGAAGCGATGGTGGGCCCAAATTCCGACAAATGGTTAGAAGCCATAAAGTCCGAGATAGGATCCATGTATCAGAACAAAGCATGGACTTTGGTGGACTTGCCCGATGATCGGCAAGCCATTGAGATAAATGGATCTTTAAGAAGAAGACGGACGTGGACGGTAATGTCACCGTCCATGAAGCTCGACTTGTGGCGAAGAATTTTTCACAAGTTCAAGGAGTTGACTACGATGAGATTTTCTCATCCGTAGCGATGCTTAAAGTCCGTCGGAATCATTTTAGCATTGGCTGCATTTATGAAATCTGGCAGATGGATGTCAAGACAAGTTTCCTTACTAGTTTTTGTAAGGAAAGGTTGTATGTGATACAATCAGAAAAGTTTTGTCAATCCTAAGGATGCTAAAAGGTATGCTAGCTCCAGCGATCCTTCTAAGGACTGGAGTAAGCATCTCGGAGTTGGAATGTACACTTTGATGAGATGATCAAAGATTTTGGGTTTGTACAAAGTTTATGAGAAACTTGTATTTCCAAAGAAGTGAGTGGGAGCACTATAGAATTTCTGATGAGTATATGTTCTTGACATATTGTTGATCAGAAATGATGTAGAATTTCTAGAAAGCATATAGGGTTATTTGAAAGGTGTTTTCAATAGAAAACCTGGATCAAGCTACTTGAACATTAAGCATCAAGATCTATAAGATAGATCAAAATGCTTAATAATACTTTTAAATGAGCACGTACCTTGACATAATCTTGAAGGTGTTCAAGATGGATCAGTCAAAGAAGGAGTTCTTGCCTGAGTTGTAAGGTATGAAGTTAAGACTTAAAGCTCGACCACGGCAGAAGAAAGAGGAAGGACGAAGGTCGTCCCCTATGCTTTTATCATAGGCTCTCTACAGTATGCTATGCTGTGTACCGCACCTGAAGTGTGCCTTGCCATGAGTCAGTCAAGGGGTACAAGAGTGATCCAAGAATGGCTCACAGGACAGCGGTCAAAGTTATCCTTAGTAACTAGTGGACTAAGGAATTTTCTCGATTATGGAGGTGGTAAAAGAGTTCGTCGTAAAGGTTACGACGATGCAAGCTTGACACCTATCCGGATAGCTCTGAGTAGAGAGACCGGATACATATAATGGAGCAATAATTTAGAATAGCTCCAAGTAGAACAGTTGTTTGGAATAGCTCCAAATAGAGCGTGGTAGCTGCATCTAGGAGATGACATAGAGATTTGTAAAGCACACACGGATCTGAAAGGTTCAGACCCGTTGACTAAAACCTCTCTCTCAAGCAACATGATCAAACATAAAACTCATTGAGTGTTAATCACATAGTGATGTGAACTAGACTACTGACTCTAGTAAACTCTTGGGTATTAGTCACATGGCGATGTGACCTGTGAGTGTTAATCACATGGTGATGTGAACTAGATTATTGACTCTAGTGCAAGTGGGAGACTGTTGGAAATATGCCCTAGAGGCAATAATAAAAGTATTATTATTATATTTCCTTGTTCATGATAATTGTCTTTTATTCATGCTATAACTGTATTATCCGGAAATCGTAATACATGTGTGAATACATAGACCACAATATGTCCCTAGTGAGCCTCTAGTTGACTAGCTCGTTGTGATCAACAGATAGTCATGGTTTCCTGGCTATGGACATTGGATGTCGTTGATAACGGGATCACATCATTAGGAGAATGATGTGATGGACAAGACCCAATCCTAAGACTAGCACAAAAGATCGTGTAGTTCATTTGCCAGAGCTTTGCCAATGTCAAGTATCTCTTCCTTCGACCATGAGAGCGTGTAACTCCTGGATACCGTAGGAGTGCTTTGGGTGTATCAAACGTCACAACGTAACTGGGTGACTATAAAGGTGCACTACAGGTATCTCCGAAAGTATCTATTGTTTTATGCGGATCGAGACTGGGATTTGTCACTCCGTGTAAACGGAGAGGTATCTCTGGGCCCACTCGGTAGGACATCATCATATGCGCAATGTGACCAAGGAGTTGATCACGGGATGATGTGTTACAGAACGAGTAAAGTGACTTGCCGGTAACGAGATTGAACAAGGTATTGGATACCGACGATCGAATCTCGGGCAAGTAACATACCGATAGACAAAGGGAATTGAATACGGGATTGATTAAGTCCTTGACATCGTGGTTCATCCGATGAGATCATCGTGGAACATGTGGGAGCCATCATGGGTATCCAGATCCCGCTGTTGGTTATTGACCGGAGAACGTCTCGGTCATGTCTACATGTCTCCCGAACCCGTAGGGTCTACACACTTAAGGTTCGATGACGCTAGGGTTATAAAGGAAGTTTGTATGTGGTTACCGAACGTTGTTCGGAGTCCCGGATGAGATCCCGGACATCACGAGGAGTTCCGGAATGGTCCGGAGGTAAAGATTTATATATGGGAAGTCCTATTTTGGCCACCGGAAAATGTTCGGGATTTTTCGGTATTGTACCGGGAAGGTTCTAGAAGGTTCCGGAGTGGGGCCCACCTGCATGGGGGGACCCACATGGACGTGGGTAGTGGGGGCAAGGCCCCACACCCCTGTTCAAGGCGCACCAAGATCCCCCCTTAGAAGGAATAAGATCATATCCCGAAGGGATAAGATCAAGATCCCTAAAAAGGGGGGATAACAATCGGTGGGGAAGGAAATAATGAGATTTCTTTCCTCCCACCTTGGCCAACGCCCCAATGGACTTGGACGGCAAGAAACCAGCCCCTCCACCCCTATATATAGTGGGGAGGCGCATGGGAGCTATACACGAAGTTCTGGCACAGCCCTACCTCTCTTCCTACTCCTCCTCTCCCATGGTGCTTGGCGAAGCCCTGCTGGATTGCCACGCTCCTCCACCACCACCACGCCGTTGTGCTGCTGTTGGATGGAGTCTTCCTCAAACTCTCCCTCTCTCCTTGCTGGATCAAGGTGTGGGAGACGTCACCGGGCTGTACGTGTGTTGAACGCGGAGGTGCCGTCCGTTCGGCACTAGGATCATCGGTGATTTGAATCACGACGAGTACGACTCCATCCACCCCGTTCACTTGAACGCTTCCGCTTAGCGATCTACAAGGGTATGTAGATGCACTCTCTTTTCTACTCGTTGCTGGTCTCTCCATAGATAGATCTTGGTGACACGTAGGAAAATTTTGAATTTCTGCTACGTTCCCCAACAATAGCAATATTAGGTTCAACTTTAACTTGCTCCGGAGGTGTATAAGTTCTAATATTGCTTTTATGAACCACCGTTGAAGCTTTAGCATGATCTTTTATCCTAAAAGGAAAAGGTGGTTTCTCAACATAAGCAGTAGGAACAATAGGATCATTATAAGTGATAGTCTTTTCTTCAACTTTAATAGGTGCAGCTACTTTTACTTCTATGGGAGGATGATATTTAAACCACTTCTCCTTAGGGAGATCAACATGAGTAGCAAAAGATTCACAGAAAGAAGCTACTATCTCAGAGTCAAGTCCATATCTAGTTCTAAATTTATGGAAGATATCGGTATCCATAAAAGACTTAACACAATCGAACTTAGGTGTTATACCAGGGTCTTTACCTTCGTCGAGGTCCCAATCTTCAGAGTTGTGTTCAATTCTTTCCAATAAATCCCATTTGAATTCAATAGTCTTCATCATAAAAGAACCAGTACAAGAAGTGTCGAGCATGGTGCGATTGTTGTCAGAAAGCCGAGCATAAATTTTTTGAATAATCATTTCTCTTGAGAGCTCATGATTGGGGCATGAATATAACATTGACTTAAGCCTCCCCCAAGCTTGAGAGATGCTTTCTCCTTCTCGAGGCCAAAAATTATATATATAATTACGATCATGATGAACAAGATGCATAGGATAAAGCTTCTGATGAAATTCCAATTTCAATCATTTGTAGTTACATGATCCCATATCATCACATAGCCTATACCATGTCAATGCATCTCCCTTCAAAGATAAAGGGAAGACCTTCTTCTTGATAACATCATCGGGCATACCTGCAAGCTTAAATAATTCACAAACTTCATCCACATATATTAGGTGCTCATCAGGATGTAATGTTCCATCTCCTGCAAAAGGATTAGCTAGCAGTTTTTCTATCATACCCGAAGGAATTTCAAAGTAGACATTTTCATTTTCAGTAGGTTCAGTAGGTTGAGGAGCAACTCTTTGCTCTACCGGTCGGGGTGAAGATACCCCAAACAAGCCCCTTAGAGGATTACTTTCCATAGTAACAAGTGACAGTAAATTTCAACACACTATATAAATTTTTCCTTACCAAATTCCACCTACCAAAGGCGCTTCACTCACCGGCAACGGCGCCAGAAAAGAGTCTTGATGACCCACAAGTATAGGGGATCTATCGTAGTACTTTCGATAAGCAGGAGTGTCGAACCCAACGAGGAGCAGAAGGAAATGATAAGCGGTTTTCAGCAAGGTATTCTCTGCAAGCACTGAAATTATAGGTAACAGATAGTTTTGTGATAAGATAACTTGTAACAAGCAACAAGTAACAAAAGTAAATAAAGTGCAGCAAAGTGGCCCAATCCTTTTTGTAGCAAAGGAAGCCTGGACAAACTCTTATATAGACAAAAGCGCTCCCGAGGACACATGGGAATTATCGTCAAGCTAGTTTTCATCACGTTCATATGATTCGCGTTCGGTACTTTGATAATTTGATATGTGGGTGGACCGGTGCTTGGGTGCTGTCCTTACTTGGACAAGAATCCCACTTATGATTAATCCCTATTGCAAGCATCCGCAACTACGAAAGAAGTATTAAGGTAAACCTAACCATAAACATATGGATCCAAATCAGCCCCTTTATGAAGCAACACATAAACTAGGGTTCAAGCTTCTGTCACTCTAACAACCCATCATCTACTTATTACTCCCCAATGCCTTCCTCTAGGCCCAAACAATGGTGAAGTGTCATGTAGTCGACGTTCACATGACACCACTAGAGGAGAGACACCATACATCTCATCAAAATATCGAACGAATACCAAATTCACATGACTACTAATAGCAAGACTTCTCCCGTGTCCTCAGGAACAAACGTAACTACTCACAAATCATATTCATGTTCATAATCAAAGGGGTATTAATATGCATAAAGGATCTGAACATATGATCTTGCACCAAATAAACCAACTAGCATCAACTACAAGGAGTAATCAACACTACTAGCAACCTACAGGTACCAATCTCAGACTTAGAGACAAGAATTGGATACAAGAGATGAACTAGGGTTTGAGAGGAGATGGTGCTGGTGAAGATGTTGATGGAGATTGGTCCCCTCTCGATGAGAGGAGCGTTGGTGATGACAATGGCGATGATTTCCCCCTCCCGGAGGGAAGTGTCCCCGGCAGAACAGCTCCGCCAGAGCCCTAGATTGGTTCCGCCAAGGTTCCGCCTCGTGGCGGCGGAGTCTCGTTCTGAAAGCTTGCTTATGATTTTTCTTGGGACAAAAGACTTCATATAGCAGAAGATGGGAACTGGAGGGCCAACAGGGGGCCCACGAGACAGGGGGCGCACCCAGGGGGTAGGGCGCGCCCCCCACCCTCGTGGCCAGGGTGTGGGCCCCCTTTGGTATTTTCTTCACTCAGTATTTTTTATTATTTCCAAAAATAACTTCCATGGAGTTTCAGGACTTTTGGAGTTGTGCATAATAGGTCTCTAATATTTGCTCCTTTTCCAGTCCAGAATTCCAGCTGCCGGCATTCTCCCTCCTTATGTAAACCTTGTAAAATAAGAGATAATATGCATAAGTATTGTGACATAACGTGTAATAATAGCCCATAATGCAATAAATATCAATATAAAAGCATGATGCAAAATGGACGTATCACCATGGCGACCCCAGCGGTAGGATGCGAGACGGCGAGAGCGAGGAAGCGACAATAGCTTAGCAAGGAAGGAAGGAGGAAACAGGGGAAATGTGACTTGTGGTCGGGGAGAAAAGGGGGTGGGGAAGGGGGGCGGGGGTAGATATTCGGCGGTAGGCCAAAAATTTTGAAATGTGGAGGGAAACTTTGCGTGCGGTGCCGCCGAACCATTCACTTTGAACGATTGTGTGCATCGCAAACGTCTTCTACTTTACGCGCATGGGATGAGTTTGATAATTCAAATTTTGGTCTCAAGGCATGGGCACATTCACTTTGAACGCGCGCGGTGCCGCCGGACCATTCACTTTGAACAATTGTGTGCATCGCAAACGATTCTTCTGCTTTACACGCATGGGATGAGTTTGATAATTCAAATTTTGATGGAAATTTCCCTGGGTACGTCATTGCATAATTTAACATCGTTTGCTAATTTGGGCATACAAAAGAGCATACAGCAGTTAAATGCCATTTTGGACAACATTAAGAATGATTTTTCATCAGTCAAATGCCTTTCTCCAAGATCTTTCTTTTCTTTTCATCGTTGGTTCAACCTTTCTAATTTTCATCCAGGAGTATCTCTACAATTTGGTGGTATTTCTCGTCGGCATTCTCAGTTTGGAAGACCGAAGAAGATTCTTCTTTCAACCTTGCTCCATTCTCTTCAAGATTCATCATTCGAGATTGTTGCCATCCTCTCATAATTGTTTCGGTTGTGAGAATTTCTTTTCACCCATCCGGAGTAATTCAAGAGTCTTCTTAGTTTGATTATCCAAAGTCCATCATTTCAGGGTTTTTTTCATTCCCAGCTTTCAGCTCTCTTTCTCTAAATTTTACCGATGCATCGATCAAATATCCTCTAATCAGTGTATGATCTCTTCGTTCTCTCGTATATAATTTCTCTCAAGCATCTTCATTCATTTGCTAATTTTTCCCGATGTTTCTTTATCTTCTCTTCATTCATTTTCAATTCTTACGGTGGTTCGTTCAAGAGTTCCTCTTCCTTCATTTATCATATCAATTCATTCGTTGTTTCAATCCTACCGGCGGTTCATTGAAGACCTTCCCAAGTTTCTGCTATATCTCTCTTAATCCTTGCTACGAGAATAAGTAGTGTGCCAAATCCATTGTTTGTCATCAATTAAATTGGTGAAGGATAAGCATAATGTAATTCTTATTCTTGTTTCTTCCATATGTTAATCTTTTCTCCCGGAGTTTGTTAACGATGATTAAATTCTTGGTTTCAAGTGCTCATCTTTCTTTTCCCGGAGATCCAAGCTCTCGCAATTATATCACCACGAAGCTCCATCTAAATCATCGCAAGGTTTCACCTTGTATTTTCAACTTCTCTTTCTTTCGTTTGATCATTCTTTTGTTTACCGAAATTCTTCATGGAGGCTCTACATGATGGTTCACCAAGGATTTAATTCCTTCTCGAAGTGTTCATCGAGATTCTTTTCAGAGGAGCTCAAGTATTCTTTATCTTGCATTTTAAAGTGCAATTGTTTCAACCGTATTATTCGAGGTGGTATTATGTCATTCTTGATAATTTGAGTTCATGTCTCATGATTCACATGTTGTTAAGAATGAGGTATTTTAAATCCATCAATCTCTTCGTTGGAATTACCTTGGGTTATATTTCACCTAAAGCTTTCCCTAAGGATTGTTGCCATCTATGGTGCTTATAAAGGATCCAAGTTTTTTTCATTTATCCTCCCGGTGATATAAGTTTTCTTGTTCCCTTGTTGATATCAATCCAATCAAATCTTTTTCGTGAGTGGCAAGTTGTAACCTCATAATTTGAGATGTATTCCATAAGATCATATCAAGATTATCTTTTTTTTCGTTGTTGGTTTTCCAACAACTCCGTTTGAACTTTCTCCTAAAGATGCTTCTGCAAGCTCATTGAAGGTAGAAGATGTTGTTTTCTCCTCCGTTCATTCCATTCCATTTCTCTCTTTTCTTCCGGAGGCTTTGTGTTGCTGCTCTCTTCAACCCTTATTCCTATTCTTGTCAAGACCTTGTTCTTTTCGTGCTTATCCAATTAACCGGAGTGTTGTGCCCTTTTGCTCGAGTTCTTTCATATTATCAAGCCTTGCATATCCTTTCAACCGTAGTGCTACCCGTATCGGTTCTTTCTTTTTCCTCTTTCCAACCGGAGTGCTGTTTGAAGTTGTTCTTCCTTGTCTCTTTTTTTCAAACGAAGTGTTTTCATCTTTGTTCTCCTCCATTGTTTTATTTCTTTCAATTTGTTCAACCTTTTCAAGGTTCTTGGGTTTCACTCATTTTTCAAAGAAGCAACTTAGTTTTACCTCTTCTTTATCTCTTCCGTTGTCCCTCCGGTGCCATTCTAGATCTCGGGACGAGATCCTCTTGTAGTGGTGGAGTGTTGTAACGTCCCGAGGCCGAGGTGCCAGGTGTCTTCCAGTTATTCGTTGTCGTTGTCATGTCATTTGCTTGCGTGTTGCATCTTATCATGTCATCATGTGCATTGCATCATCATGTTTTAAAACTTGCATTCGTCTGGATTCTCTGAGTTCTCTCCGTTGTCCATTCTGAGCCCAACCACACTTGCACGCGCCCGCGGCATGTCCGAAATATTATTTTATTAGTGGCCAGAGAATGTTTTCGGAAAGGGATGAACGTTGGCGTGCGGTCTTATATTAGTGTAGGTAGGCCGCCTGCCAAGTTTCATCGCATTCGGAGTTCGTTGACGCCCCAACGATTAACTATAGCGGCATTATAGCCGGTCTAACGTCGGACGTTTTCGGTCTCCGGCAACAGATGCTGGGCCCTCTCTCTCTATCTTCTTCCCCTCGCATGTTGGGGAACGTAGTAATTTCAAAAATTTGCCTACGCACACGCAAGATCATGGTGATGCATAGCAACGAGAGGGGAGAGTGTGATCTACGTACCCTTGTAGATCGACAACGGAAGCGTTAACACAACGTGGTTGATGTAGTCGTACGTCTTCATGGCCCGACTGATCAAGCACCGAAACTACGGCACCTCCGAGTTCTAGCACACGTTCAGCTCGATGACGATCCCCGGACTCCGATCCAGCAAAGTGTCGGGGAAGAGTTCCGTCAGCACGACGGCGTGGTGACGATCTTGATGTACTACCGTCGCAGGGCTTTGCCTAAGCACCGCTACAATATTATCAAGGACTATGGTGGAAGGGGGCACCGCACACGGCTAAGAATATGATCACGTGGATCAACTTGTGTCTTTAGGGGTGCTCCCTGCCTCCGTATATAAAGGATCAAAGGGGGGGTGCGGCCGGCCAGGAGAGGGCGCGCCGGGAGGAGTCCTACTCCCTCCGGGAGTAGGATTCCCCCCCTTTCCTAGTTGGAATAGGATTTGGGAGGGGGGAAAGAGGAGAGAGAGAAGGAAGGGGGGGCGCCGCCCCCCTCTCTTTGTCCTATTCGGACTAGGGGGGGAGGGGCGCGCGGCCCAGCCCTGGCCACCTCTCCTCTCTTCCACTAAGGCCCACTAAGGCCCATATACCTCCCGGGGGGTTCCGGTAACCTCCCGGTACTCCGGTAAAATCCCGATTTCACCCGGAACACTTCTGATATCCAAATATAGGCTTCCAATATATCAATATTTATGTCTCGACCATTTCGAGACTCCTCGTCATGTCCCCGATCCTATCCGGGACTCCGAACTCCTTCGGTACATCAAAACTCAAACTCATAATATAACTGTCATCGAAACCTTAAGCGTGCGGACCCTACGGGTTCGAGAACAATGTAGACATGACTGAGACATGTCTCCGGTCAATAAACAATAGCGGAACCTGGATGCTCATATTGGCCCCTACATATTCTACGAAGATCTTTTATCGGTCAGACCGCATAACAACATACGTTGTTCCCTTTGTCATAGGTATGTTACTTGCCTGAGATTCGATCGTCGGTATCTCAATACCTAGTTCAATCTTGTTACCGGCAAGTCTCTTTACTCGTTCCGTAATACATCATCTCACAACTAACTCATTAGTTGCAATGCTTGCAAGGCTTATGTGATGTGCATTACCAAGAGGGCCCAGAGATACCTCTTCGACAATCAGAGTGACAAATCCTAATCTCGAAATATGCCAACCCAACATGTACCTTTGGAGACACCTGTAGAGCACCTTTATAAACACCCAGTTACGTTGTGACGTTTGGTAGCACACAAAGTGTTCCTCTGGCAAACGGGAGTTGCATAATCTCATAGTCATAGGAACATGTATAAGTCATGAAGAAAGCAATAGCAACATACTAAACGATCGGGTGCTAAGCTAATGGAATGGGTCATGTCAATCACATCATTCTTCTAATGATGTGATCCCGTTAATCAAATAACAACTCTTTTTGTTCATGGTTAGGAAACATAACCATCTTCGATTAACGAGCTAGTCAAGTAGAGGCATACTAGTGACACTCTGTTTGTCTATGTATTCACACATGTATTATGTTTCCGGTTAATACAATTCTAGCATGAATAATAAACATTTATCATGATACAAGGAAATAAATAATAACTTTATTATTGCCTCTAGGGCATATTTCCTTCAGTCTCCCACTTGCACTAGAGTCAATAATCTAGTTCACATCGCCATGTGATTCAACACTAAGAGTTCACATCACCATGTGATTAACACCCATAGTTCACATCGTCATGTGACCTATACCCAATGGGTTTACTAGAGTCAATAATCTAGTTCACATCATTTATGTGATTAACACCCAAAGAGTACTAAGGTGTGATCATGTTTTGCCTGTGAGAGAAGTTTAGTCAACGGGTCTGCCATATTCAGATCCGTAAGTATTTTGCAATTTTCTATGTCTACAATGCTCTGCACAGAGCTACTTTAGCTAATTGCTCCCACTTTCAATATGTATCCAGATGAAGACTAAGAGTCATCCGGATCAGTGCCAAAACTTGTATCGACGTAACCTTTTTACGACGAACCTTTTGTCACCTCCATAATCGAGAAACATATCCTTATTCCACCAAGGATAATTTTGACCACTGTCCAGTGATCTACTCCTAGATCACTATTGTACTCCCTTGCCAAAATTAGTGTAGGGTATGCAATAGGTCTGGTACACAGTATGGCATATTTTATAGAACCTATGGCCAAGGCATAGGGAATGATTTTTATTCTCATTCTATTTTCTGCCGTGGTCGGGCTTTGAGTCTTACTCAACTTCACACCTTGTAACACAGGCAAGAATTCTTTCTTTGATTGTTCCATTTTGAACTACTTCAAAATCTTGTCAAGGTATGTACTCATTGAAAAAACTTATCAAGCGTCTTGATCTATCTCTATAGATCTTGATGCTCAATATGTAAGCAGCTTCACCGAGGTCTTTCTTTGAAAAACTTCTTTCAAAACACTCCTTTATGCTTTGCAGAATAATTCTACATTATTTCTGATCAACAATATGTCATTCACATATACTTATCATAAATGCTGTAGTGCTCCCACTCACTTTCCTGTAAATACAGGCTTCACCGCAAGTCTGAATAGAACTATATGCTTTGATCAACTTATCAAAAAGTATATTCCAACTCCGAGATGCTTGCACTAGTCCATAGATGGATCGCTGGAGCTTGCATATTTTATTAGCACCTTTAGGATTGACAAAACCTTCTGATTGCATCATATACAACTCTTCTTTAAATCCATCAAGGAATGTAGTTTTGTTTATCCATTTGCCAGATTTCATAAAAATGCGGCAATTGCTAACATGATTTGAACAGACTTAAGCATCACTACGAGTGAGAAAATTTCATCATAGTCAACACCTTGAACTTTGTCAAAAACCTTTTTTTGACAAGTCTAGCTTTGTAGATAGTAACACTACTATCAGCGTCCGTCTTCCTCTTGAAGATCCATTTATTTTCTATGGCTTGCCGATCATCGGGCAAATCCATCAAAGTCCATACTTTGTTCTCATACATGGATCATATCTCAGATTTCATGGCCTCAAACCATTTCGCGGAATCTGGGCTCATCATCGCTTCCTCATAGTTCGCAAGTTCGTCATGGTCTAGTAACATGACTTCCAGAACAGGACTACCATACCACTCTAGTGCGGATCTCACTCTGGTTTACCTACGAGATTCGGCAGTGACTTGATCTGAAGTTACATGATCATCATCATTAGCTTCCTTACTAATTGGTGTAGTAGTCACAAGGACAGATTTCTGTGATGAACTACTTTCCAATAAGGGAGCAGGTATAGTTACCTCATCAAGTTCTACTTTCCTCCCACTCACTTCTTTTGAGAGAAATTCCTTCTCTAGAAAGGATCCATTCAAAGCAACGAATATCTTGCCTTCGGATCTGTGATAGAAGGTGTACCCAACATTTTCTTTTTGGGTATCCTATGAAGACGCACTTCTCCGATTTGGGTTTGAGCTTATCTGGTTGAAACTTTTTCACATAAGCATTGCAACCTCAAACTTTAAGAAACGACAATTTAGGTTTCTTACCAAACCATAGTTCATACGGTGTCGTTTCAACGGATTTAGATGGTGCCCTATTTAACGTGAATGCAGCTGTCTCTAATGCATAATCCCAAAACGATAGTGGTAGATTGGTAAGAGACATCATAGTTCGCACCATATCTACTAAAGTACGGTTATGACGTTTGGACACACCATTATGCTGTGGTGTTCCAGGTGGCGTGAGTAGTGAAACTATTTCACATTGTTTTTAACTGAAGGCCAAACTCGTAACTCAAATATTTTACTTCTGCGATCATATCGTAGAAACTTTTTATTTTTGTTACGATGATTCTCCACTTCACTCTGAAATTCTTTGAACTTTTCAAATGTTTCAGACTTGTGTTTCATCAAGTAGATATACCATATCTTCTCAAATCATCTGTGAAGGTCAGAAAATAACGATACCCGCCGTGAGCCTCAACACTCATTGGATCACATACATCAGTATGTATTATTTCCAATAAGTCAGTTGCTCGCTCCATTGTTCCGGAGAAAGGAGTCTTAGCCATCTTGCCCATAAGGCATGGTTCGCAAGCATCAAGTGATTCATAATCAAGTGATTCCAAAATCCCATCAGCATGGAGTTTCTTCATGCTCTTTACACCAATATGACCTAAACGGCAGTGCCACAAATAAGTTGCATTATCATTATTAACTTTGCATCTTTTGTCTTCAATATTATGAATATGTGTATCACTACGATCGAGATCCAATGAACCATTTTCATTGGGTGTGTAACCATATAAGGTTTTATTCATGTAAACAGAACAACAATTATTCTCTAACTTAAATGAATAACCGTATTGCAATAAACATGATCAAATCATATTCATGCTCAACGCAAACACCAAATAACACTTATTTAGGTTCAACACTAATCCCGAAAGTATAGGGAGTGTGCGATGATGATCATATCAATCTTGGAACTACTTCCAACACACATCGTCAGTTCACCCTTAACTAGTTTCTGTTCATTCTGCAACTCCCATTTCGAGGTACTACTCTTAGCAACTGAACCAGTATCAAATGCCGAGGGGTTGCTACGAACACTAGTAAAATACACATTAATAATCTGTATATCAAATATACCTTTGTTCACTTTGCCATCCTTCTTATCTGCCAAATACTTGGGGTAGTTCCGCTTCCAGTGGCCAGTCCCTTTGCAGTAGAAGCACTTAGTCTCAGGCTTAGGACCAGACTTGGGCTTCTTCACTTGAGTAGCAACTTGCTTGCCGTTCTTCTTGAAGTTCCCCTTCTTCCCTTTGCCCTTTTATTGAAACTAGTGGTCTTGTCTACCATCAACACTTGATGCTCTTTCTTGATTTCTACCTTCATCGATTTCATCATCATGAAAAGCTCGGGAGTCGTTTTCGTCATCCCTTGCATACTATAGTTCATCACGAAGTTCTACTAACTTGGTGATGGTGACTAGAGAATTCTGTCAATCACTATCTTATCTGGAAGATTAACTCCCACTTGATTCAAGCGATTGTAGTACCCAGACAATCTGAGCACATGCTCACTAGTTGAGCAATTCTTCTCCATCTTTTGGCTATAGAACTTGTTGGAGACTTCATATCTCTCAACTCGGGTATTTGCTTGAAATATTAACTTCAACTCCTGGAACATCTCATATGGTCCATGACGTTCAAAACGTCTTTTGAAGTCCCGATTCTAAGCCGTTAAGCATGGTGCACTAAACTATTAAGTAGTCATCATATTGAGCTAGCCAAACGTTCATAACGTCTGCATCTGCTCCTGCAATAGGCCTGTCACCTAGCGGTGCATCAAGGACATAATTCTTCTGTGCAGCAATGAGGACAAACCTCAGATCACGGATCCAATCCGCATCATTGCTACTAACATCTTTCAACATAATTTTCTCTAGGAACATATCAAAATAAACACAGGGAAGCAACAATGCGAGCTATTGATCTACAACATAATTTGCAAAATACTACCAGGACTAAGTTCATGATAAATTTAAGTTCAATTAATCATATTACTTAAGAACTCCCACTTAGATAGACATCCCTCTAATCCTCTAAGTGATTACGTGATCCAAATCAACTAAACCATGTCCGATCATCATGTGAGATGGAGTAGTTTCATTGGTGAACATCGCTATGTTGATCATATCTGCTATATGATTCACGCTCGACCTTTCAGTCTCCGTGTTCCGAGGCCATATCTGTATATGCTTGGCTCGTCAAGTATAACCTGAGTATTCTACGTGTGCAACTGTTTTGCACCCGTTGTATTTGAACGTAGAGCCTATCACACCCGATCATCACATGGTGTCTCAGCACGAAGAACTTTCGCAACGGTGCATACTCAGGGAGAACACTTCTTGATAATTAGTGAGAGATCATCTTATAATGCTACCGTTAATCAAAGCAAGATAAGATGCATAAAAGATAAACATCACATGCAATCAATATAAGTGATATGATATGGCCACCATCATCTTGTGCTTGTGATCTCCATCTTCGAAGCACCGTCATGATCACCATCGTCATAGGCGCGACACCTTGATCTCCATCGTAGCATCGTTGTCGTCTCGCCAATCTTATGCTTCCACGACTATCGATACCGCTTAGTGATAAAGTAAAGCATTACAGCGCGATTGCATTGCATCCAATAAAGCGACAACCATATGGCTCCTGCCAGTTGCCGATAACTCGGTTACAAAACATGATCATCTCATACAATAAAATTTTAGCATCATGTCTTGACCATATCACACCACAACATGCCCTGCAAAAATAAGTTAGACGTCCTCTACTTTGTTGTTGCAAGTTTTACGTGGCTGCTATGGTCTTAAGCAAGAACCAATCTTACCTACGCATCAAAACCACAACAATAGTTTGTCAAGTTGGTGCTGTTTTAACCTTCGCAAGGCCGGGCGTAGCCACACTCGGTTCAACTAAAGTTGGAGAAACTGTCACCCGCTAGCCACCTTTGTGCAAAGCACGTCGGGAGAACTGGTCTCGCGTAAGCGTACGCGTAATGTCGGTCCGGGCTGCTTCGTCCAACAATACCGCCGAACCAAAGTATGACATGCTGGTAAGCAGTATGACTTATATCGCCCACAACTCACTTGTGTTCTACTCGTGCATATAACATCAACATATAAAACCAAGGCTCGGATGCCACTGTCGGGGAACTTAGTAATTTCAAAAAAATTCCTACGCACACGCAAGATCATGGTGATGCATAGCAACGAGAGGGGGAGAGTGTGATCTACGTACCCTTTGTAGATCGTCAACGGAAGTGTTAACTTGGTTGATGTAGTCGCACGTCTCCACGGCCCGACCGATCAAGCACCGAAACTACGGTACCTCCGAGTTCTAGCACACGTTCAGCTCGATGACGATCCCCGGACTCCGATCTAGCAAAGTGTCGGGGAAGAGTTCCGTCAGCACGACGGCGTGGTGACGATCTTGATGTTCTACTGTCGCAGGGCTTCGCCTGAGCACCGCTACAATATTATCGAGGACTATGGTGGAAGGGGGCACCGCACACGGCTAAGAATATGATCATGTAGATCAACTTGTGTGTCTAGGGGTGCCCCTTGCCTCCGTATATAAAGGATCCAAGGGGGGGGGGGTGCGGCCGGCCCTAGTAGGAGGCGCGCAGGAGGAGTCCTACTCCTACCGGGAGTAGGACTCCCCTCCCTTTCCTTGTCCAAGTAGGAGAGGGGGAAGGAGAGAAGGAAAAAGGGGGGGCGCCGCCCCTCCCTCCTTGTCCAATTCGTACTAGGGGGAGAGGGGGCGCGCGGCCTGCCCTGGCAGCCCCTCCTCTTCTCCACTTTAGGCCCATGAGGCCCATTAACCCCCCGGTGGGTTCCGGTAACCCCCCGGTGCTCCGGTTTTATCCGAAACTTCTCTGGAACACTTCCGGTGTCCGAATATAGCCGTCCAATATATCAATC
This sequence comes from Triticum aestivum, assembly GCF_018294505.1. Classification (NCBI taxonomy): domain Eukaryota; kingdom Viridiplantae; phylum Streptophyta; class Magnoliopsida; order Poales; family Poaceae; genus Triticum; species Triticum aestivum. Next base: position 29,617,387 of record NC_057794.1, read on the forward strand.
TTTATGTCTCGACCATTTTGAGACTCCTTGTTATGTCCATGATCACATCTGGGACTCCGAACTAACTTCGGTACATCAAAACTCATAAACTCATAATATAACTGTCATCGAAACCTTAAGCGTGCGGACCCTACGGGTTCGAGAACAATGTAGACATGACCGAGACACATCTCCGGTCAATAACCAATAGCGGAACCTGGATGCTCATATTGGCTCCTACATATTCTACGAAGATCTTATATCGGTCAGACCGCTTTTATTGGTCCCCTCTCGATGAGAGGAGCGTTGGTGATGACAATGGCGATGATTTCCCCCTCCCGGAGGGAAGTGTCCCCGGCAGAACAGCTCCGCCAGAGCCCTAGATTGGTTCCGCCAAGGTTCCGCCTCGTGGCGGCAGAGTCTCGTTCTAAAAGCTTGCTTATGATTTTTCTTGGGACAAAAGACTTCATATAGCAGAAGATGGGAACTGGAGGGCCAACAGGGGGCCCATGAGGCAGGGGGCGCGCCCAGGGGGTAGGGCGCGCCCCCACCCTCGTGGCCAGGGTGTGGGCCCCCTTTGGTATTTTCTTCACTCAGTATTTTTTATTATTTCCAAAAATAACTTCCATGGAGTTTCAGGACTTTTGGAGTTGTGCATAATAGGTCTCTAATATTTGCTCCTTTTCCAGTCCAGAATTCCAGCTGCCGGCATTCTCCCTCCTTATGTAAACCTTGTAAAATAAGAGATAATATGCATAAGTATTGTGACATAACGTGTAATAATAGCCCATAATGCAATAAATATCAATATAAAAGCATGATGCAAAATGGACGTATCACCATGGCGACCCCAGCGGTAGGATGCGAGACGGCGAGAGCGAGGAAGCGACAATAGCTTAGCAAGGAAGGAAGGAGGAAACAGGGGAAATGTGACTTGTGGTCGGGGAGAAAAGGGCGTGGGGAAGGGGGGCGGGGGTAGATATTCGGCGGTAGGCCAAAAATTTTGAAATGTGGAGGGAAACTTTGCGTGCGGTGCCGCCGAACCATTCACTTTGAACGATTGTGTGCATCGCAAACGTCTTCTACTTTACGCACATGGGATGAGTTTGATAATTCAAATTTTGGTCTCAAGGCATGGGCACATTCACTTTGAACGCGCGCGGTGCCGCCGGACCATTCACTTTGAACAATTGTGTGCATCGCAAACGATTCTTCTGCTTTACACGCATGGGATGATTTTGATAATTCAAATTTTGATGGAAATTTCCCTGGGTACGTCATTGCATAATTTAACATCGGTTGCTAATTTGGGCATACAAAAGAGCGTACAGCAGTTAAATGCCTTTTTGGACAACATTAAGAATGATTTTTCATCAGTCAAATGCCTTTCTCCAAGATCTTTCTTTTCTTTTCATCGTTGGTTCAACCTTTCTAATTTTCATCCCGGAGTATCTCTACAATTTGGTGGTATTTCTCGTCGGCATTCTCAGTTTGGAAGACCGAAGAAGATTCTTCTTTCAACCTTGCTCCATTCTCTTCAAGATTCATCATTCGAGATTGTTGCCATCCTCTCATAATTGTTTCGGTTGTGAGAATTTCTTTTCACCCATCCGGAGTAATTCAAGAGTCTTCTTAGTTTGATTATCCAAAGTCCATCATTTCAGGGTTTTTTTCATTCCCAGCTTTCAGCTCTCTTTCTCTAAATTTTACCGATGCATCGATCAAATATCCTCTAATCAGTGTATGATCTCTTCGTTCTCTCGTATATAATTTCTCTCAAGCATCTTCATTCATTTGCTAATTTTTCCCGATGTTTCTTTATCTTCTCTTCATTCATTTTCAATTCTTACGGTGGTTCGTTCAAGAGTTCCTCTTCCTTCATTTATCATATCAATTCATTCGTTGTTTCAATCCTACTGGCGGTTCATTGAAGACCTTCCCAAGTTTCTGCTATATCTCTCTTAATCCTTGCTACGAGAATAAGTAGTGTGCCAAATCCATTGTTTGTCATCAATTAAATTGGTGAAGGATAAGCATAATGTAATTCTTATTCTTGTTTCTTCCATATGTTAATCTTTTCTCCCGGAGTTTGTTAACGATGATTAAATTCTTGGTTTCAAGTGCTCATCTTTCTTTTCCCGGAGATCCAAGCTCTCGCAATTATATCACCATGAAGCTCCATCTAAATCATCGCAAGGTTTCACCTTGTATTTTCAACTTCTCTTTCTTTCGTTTGATCATTCTTTTGTTTACCGAAATTCTTCATGGAGGCTCTACATGATGGTTCACCAAGGATTTAATTCCTTCTCGAAGTGTTCATCGAGATTCTTTTCAGAGGAGCTCAAGTATTCTTTATCTTGCATTTTAAAGTGCAATTGTTTCAACCGTATTATTCGAGGTGGTATTATGTCATTCTTGATAATTTGAGTTCATGTCTCATGATTCACATGTTGTTAAGAATGAGGTATTTTAAATCCATCAATCTCTTCGTTGGAATTACCTTGGGTTATATTTCACCTAAAGCTTTCCCTAAGGATTGTTGCCATATATGGTGCTTATAAAGGATCCAAGTTTTTTTCATTTATCCTCCCGGTGATATAAGTTTTCTTGTTCCCTTGTTGATATCAATCCAATCAAATCTTTTTCGTGAGTGGCAAGTTGTAACCTCATAATTTGAGATGTATTCCATAAGATCATATCAAGATTATCTTTTTTGTTCGTTGTTGGTTTTCCAACAACTCCGTTTGAACTTTCTCCTAAAGATGCTTCTGCAAGCTCATTGAAGGTAGAAGATGTTGTTTTCTCCTCCGTTCATTCCATTCCATTTCTCTCTTTTCTTCCGGAGGCTTTGTGTTGCTGCTGTCTTCAACCCTTATTCCTATTCTTGTCAAGACCTTGTTCTTTTCGTGCTTATCCAATTAACCGGAGTGTTGTGCCCTTTTGCTCGAGTTCTTTCATATTATCAAGCCTTGCATATCCTTTCAACCGTAGTGCTACCCGTATCGGTTCTTTCTTTTTCCTCTTTCCAACCGGAGTGCTGTTTGAAGTTGTTCTTCCTTGTCTCTTTTTTTCAAACGAAGTGTTTTCAACTTTGTTCTCCTCCATTGTTTTATTTCTTTCAATTTGTTCAACCTTTTCAAGGTTCTTGGGTTTCACTCATTTTTCAAAGAAGCAACTTAGTTTTACCTCTTCTTTATCTCTTCCGTTGTCCCTCCGGTGCCATTCTAGATCTCGGGACGAGATCCTCTTGTAGTGGTGGAGTGTTGTAACGTCCCGAGGCCGAGGTGCCAGGTGTCTTCCAGTTATTCGTTGTCGTTGTCATGTCATTTGCTTGCGTGTTGCATCTTATCATGTCATCATGTGCATTGCATCATCATGTTTTAAAACTTGCATTCGTCCGGATTCTCTGAGTTCTCTCCGTTGTCCATTCTGAGCCCAACCACACTTGCACGCGCCCGCGGCATGTCCGAAATATTATTTTATTAGTGGCCAGAGAATGTTTTCGGAAAGGGATGAACGTTGGCGTGCGGTCTTATATTAGTGTAGGTAGGCCGCCTGCCAAGTTTCATCGCATTCGGAGTTCGTTGACGCCCCAACGATTAACTATAGCGGCATTATAGCCGGTCTAACGTCGGACGTTTTCGGTCTCCGGAAACAGATGCCGGGCCCTCTCTCTCTATCTTCTTCCCCTCGCATGTTGGGGAACGTAGTAATTTCAAAAATTTGCCTATGCACACGCAAGATCATGGTGATGCATAGCAACGAGAGGGGAGAGTGTGATCTACGTACCCTTGTAGATCGACAACGGAAGCGTTAACACAACGTGGTTGATGTAGTCGTACGTCTTCACGGCCCGACCGATCAAGCACCGAAACTACGTCACCTCCGAGTTCTAGCACACGTTCAGCTCGATGACGATCCCCAGACTCCGATCCAGCAAAGTGTCGGGGAAGAGTTCCGTCAGCACGACGGCGTGGTGACGATCTTGATGTACTACCATCGCAGGGATTCGCCTAAGCACCGCTACAATATTATCAAGGACTATGGTGGAAGGGGGCACCGCACACGGCTAAGAATATGATCACGTGGATCAACTTGTGTCTCTAGGGGTGCTCCCTGCCTCCGTATATAAAGGATCAAAGGGGGGGTGCGGCCGGCCAGGAGAGGGCGCGCCGGGAGGAGTCCTACTCCCTCCGGGAGTAGGATTCCCCCCCTTTCCTAGTTGGAATAGGATTTAGGAGGGGGGAAAGAGGAGAGAGAGAAGGAAGGGGGGGCGCCGCCCCCCTCTCCTTGTCCTATTCGGACTAGGGGGGGAGGGGCGCGCGGCCCAGCCCTGGCCACCTCTCCTCTCTTCCACTAAGGCCCACTAAGGCCCATATACCTCCCGGGGGGTTCCGGTAACCTCCCGGTACTCCGGTAAAATCCCGATTTCACCCGGAACACTTCCGATATCCAAATATAGGCTTCCAATATATCAATATTTATGTCTCGACCATTTCGAGACTCCTCGTCATGTCCCCGATCCCATCCGGGACTCCGAACTCCTTCGGTACATCAAAACTCAAACTCATAATATAACTGTCATCGAAACCTTAAGCGTGCGGACCCTACGGGTTCGAGAACAATGTAGACATGACTGAGACATGTCTCCGGTCAATAAACAATAGCGGAACCTGGATGCTCATATTGGCCCCTACATATTCTACGAAGATCTTTTATCGGTCAGACCGCATAACAACATACGTTGTTCCCTTTGTCATCGGTATGTTACTTGCCTGAGATTCGATCGTCGGTATCTCAATACCTAGTTCAATCTTGTTACCGGCAAGTCTCTTTACTCGTTCCGTAATACATCATCTCACAACTAACTCATTAGTTGCAATGCTTGCAAGGCTTATGTGATGTGCATTACCAAGAGGGCCCAGAGATACCTCTTCGACAATCAGAGTGACAAATCCTAATCTCGAAATATGCCAACCCAACATGTACCTTTGGAGACACCTGTAGAGCACCTTTATAAACACCCAGTTACGTTGTGACGTTTGGTAGCACACAAAGTGTTCCTCTGGCAAACGGGAGTTGCATAATCTCATAGTCATAGGAACATGTATAAGTCATGAAGAAAGCAATAGCAACATACTAAACGATCGGGTGCTAAGCTAATGGAATGGGTCATGTCAATCACATCATTCTTCTAATGATGTGATCCCGTTAATCAAATAACAACTCTTTTTGTTCATGGTTAGGAAACATAACCATCTTCGATTAACGAGCTAGTCAAGTAGAGGCATACTAGTGACACTCTGTTTGTCTATGTATTCACACATGTATTATGTTTCCGGTTAATACAATTCTAGCATGAATAATAAACATTTATCATGATACAAGGAAATAAATAATAACTTTATTATTGCCTCTAGGGCATATTTCCTTCAGTCTCCCACTTGCACTAGAGTCAATAATCTAGTTCACATCGCCATGTGATTCAACACTAAGAGTTCACATCACCATGTGATTAACACCCATAGTTCACATCGTCATGTGACCTATACCCAATGGGTTTACTAGAGTCAATAATCTAGTTCACATCATTTATGTGATTAACACCCAAAGAGTACTAAGGTGTGATCATGTTTTGCCTGTGAGAGAAGTTTAGTCAACGGGTCTGCCATATTCAGATCCGTAAGTATTTTGCAATTTTCTATGTCTACAATGCTCTGCACGGAGCTACTTTAGCTAATTGCTCCCACTTTCAATATGTATCCAGATGAAGACTAAGAGTCATCCGGATCAGTGCCAAAACTTGTATCGACGTAACCTTTTTACGACGAACCTTTTGTCACCTCCATAATCGAGAAAAATATCCTTATTCCACCAAGGATAATTTTGACCACTGTCCAGTGATCTACTCCTAGATCACTATTGTACTCCCTTGCCAAAATTAGTGTAGGGTATACAATAGGTCTGGTACACAGTATGGCATATTTTATAGAACCTATGGCCAAGGCATAGGGAATGATTTTTATTCTCATTCTATTTTCTGCCGTGGTCGGGCTTTGAGTCTTACTCAACTTCACACCTTGTAACACAGGCAAGAATTCTTTCTTTGATTGTTCCATTTTGAACTACTTCAAAATCTTGTCAAGGTATGTACTCATTGAAAAAACTTATCAAGCGTCTTGATCTATCTCTATAGATCTTGATGCTCAATATGTAAGCAGCTTCACCGAGGTCTTTCTTTGAAAAACTTCTTTCAAAACACTCCTTTATGCTTTGCAGAATAATTCTACATTATTTCTGATCAACAATATGTCATTCACATATACTTATCATAAATGCTGTAGTGCTCCCACTCACTTTCCTGTAAATACAGGCTTCACCGCAAGTCTGAATAGAACTATATGCTTTGATCAACTTATCAAAACGTATATTCCAACTCCGAGATGCTTGCACCAGTCCATAGATGGATCGCTGGAGCTTGCATATTTTGTTAGCACCTTTAGGATTGACAAAACCTTCTGATTGCATCATATACAACTCTTCTTTAAATCCATCAAGGAATGTAGTTTTGTTTATCCATTTGCCAGATTTCATAAAAATGCGGCAATTGCTAACATGATTTGAACAGACTTAAGCATCACTACGAGTGAGAAAATTTCATCATAGTCAACACCTTGAACTTTGTCAAAAACCTTTTTTTTGACAAGTCTAGCTTTGTAGATAGTAACACTACTATCAGCGTCCGTCTTCCTCTTGAAGATCCATTTATTTTCTATGGCTTGCCGATCATCGGGCAAATCCATCAAAGTCCATACTTTGTTCTCATACATGGATCATATCTCAGATTTCATGGCCTCAAACCATTTCGCGGAATCTGGGCTCATCATCGCTTCCTCATAGTTCGCAAGTTCGTCATGGTCTAGTAACATGACTTCCAGAACAGGACTACCATACCACTCTAGTGCGGATCTCACTCTGGTTTACCTACGAGATTCGGTAGTGACTTGATCTGAAGTTACATGATCATCATCATTAGCTTCCTTACTAATTGGTGTAGTAGTCACAAGAACAGATTTCTGTGATGAACTACTTTCCAATAAGGGAGCAGGTATAGTTACCTCATCAAGTTCTACTTTCCTCCCACTCACTTCTTTTGAGAGAAATTCCTTCTCTAGAAAGGATCCATTCAAAGCAACGAATATCTTGCCTTCGGATCTGTGATAGAAGGTGTACCCAACATTTTCTTTTTGGGTATCCTATGAAGACGCACTTCTCCAATTTGGGTTTGAGCTTATCAGGTTGAAACTTTTTCACATAAGCATTGCAACCTCAAACTTTAAGAAACGACAGTTTAGGTTTCTTACCAAACCATAGTTCATACGGTGTCGTTTCAACGGATTTAGATGGTGCCCTATTTAACGTGAATGCAGCTGTCTCTAATGCATAATCCCAAAACGATAGTGGTAGATTGGTAAGAGACATCATAGTTCGCACCATATCTACTAAAGTGCGGTTATGACGTTCGGACACACCATTATGCTGTGGTGTTCCAGGTGGCGTGAGTAGTGAAACTATTTCACATTGTTTTTAACTGAAGGCCAAACTCGTAACTCAAATATTTTACTTCTGCGATCATATCGTAGAAACTTTTTATTTTTGTTACGATGATTCTCCACTTCACTCTGAAATTCTTTGAACTTTTCAAATGTTTCAGACTTGTGTTTCATCAAGTAGATATACCATATCTTCTCAAATCATCTGTGAAGGTCAGAAAATAACGATACCCGCCGTGAGCCTCAACACTCATTGGATCACATACATCAGTATGTATTATTTCCAATAAGTCAGTTGCTCGCTCCATTGTTCCGGAGAAAGGAGTCTTAGCCATCTTGCCCATAAGGCATGGTTCGCAAGCATCAAGTGATTCATAATCAAGTGATTCCAAAATCCCATCAGCATGGAGTTTCTTCATGCTCTTTACACCAATATGACCTAAACGGCAGTGCCACAAATAAGTTGCATTATCATTATTAACTTTGCATCTTTTGTCTTCAATATTATGAATATGTGTATCACTACGATCGAGATCCAATGAACCATTTTCATTGGGTGTGTAACCATATAAGGTTTTATTCATGTAAACAGAACAACAATTATTCTCTAACTTAAATGAATAACCGTATTGCAATAAACATGATCAAATCATATTCATGCTCAACGCAAACACCAAATAACACTTATTTAGGTTCAACACTAATCCCGAAAGTATAGGGAGTGTGCGATGATGATCATATCAATCTTGGAACTACTTCCAACACACATCGTCAGTTCACCCTTAACTAGTTTCTATTCATTCTGCAACTCCCATTTCGAGTTACTACTCTTAGCAACTGAACCAGTATCAAATGCTGAGGGGTTGCTACGAACACTAGTAAAATACACATTAATAATCTGTATATCAAATATACCTTTGTTCACTTTGCCATCCTTCTTATCCGCCAAATACTTGGGGTAGTTCCGCTTCCAGTGGCCAGTCCCTTTGCAGTAGAAGCACTTAGTCTCAGGCTTAGGACCAGACTTGGGCTTCTTCACTTGAGCAGCAACTTGCTTGCCGTTCTTCTTGAAGTTCCCCTTCTTCCCTTTGCCCTTTTATTGAAACTAGTGGTCTTGTCTACCATCAACACTTGATGCTCTTTCTTGATTTCTACCTTCATCGATTTCATCATCATGAAAAGCTCGGGAGTCGTTTTCGTCATCCCTTGCATACTATAGTTCATCACGAAGTTCTACTAACTTGGTGATGGTGACTAGAGAATTCTGTCAATCACTATCTTATCTGGAAGATTAACTCCCACTTGATTCAAGCGATTGTAGTACCCAGACAATCTGAGCACATGCTCACTAGTTGAGCAATTCTTCTCCATCTTTTGGCTATAGAACTTGTTGGAGACTTCATATCTCTCAACTCGGGTATTTGCTTGAAATATTAACTTCAACTCCTGGAACATCTCATATGGTCCATGACGTTCAAAACGTCTTTTGAAGTCCCGATTCTAAGCCGTTAAGCATGGTGCACTAAACTATTAAGTAGTCATCATATTGAGCTAGCCAAACGTTCATAACGTCTGCATCTGCTCCTGCAATAGGCCTGTCACCTAGCGGTGCATCAAGGACATAATTCTTCTGTGCAGCAATGAGGATAAACCTCAGATCACGGATCCAATCCGCATCATTGCTACTAACATCTTTCAACATAATTTTCTCTAGGAACATATCAAAATAAACACAGGGAAGCAACAATGCGAGCTATTGATCTACAACATAATTTGCAAAATACTACCAGGACTAAGTTCATGATAAATTTAAGTTCAATTAATCATATTACTTAAGAACTCCCACTTAGATAGACATCCCTCTAATCCTCTAAGTGATTACGTGATCCAAATCAACTAAACCATGTCCGATCATCATGTGAGATGGAGTAGTTTCATTGGTGAACATCGCTATGTTGATCATATCTGCTATATGATTCACGCTCGACCTTTCAGTCTCCGTGTTCCGAGGCCATATCTGTATATGCTTGGCTCGTCAAGTATAACCTGAGTATTCTACGTGTGCAACTGTTTTGCACCCGTTGTATTTGAATGTAGAGCCTATCACACCCGATAATCACATGGTGTCTCAGCACGAAGAACTTTCGCAACGGTGCATACTCAGGGAGAACACTTCTTGATAATTAGTGAGAGATCATCTTATAATGCTACCGTTAATCAAAGCAAGATAAGATGCATAAAAGATAAACATCACATGCAATCAATATAAGTGATATGATATGGCCACCATCATCTTGTGCTTGTGATCTCCATCTTCGAAGCACCGTCATGATCACCATCGTCACCGGCGCGACACCTTGATCTCCATCGTAGCATCGTTGTCGTCTCGCCAATCTTATGCTTCCACGACTATCGCTACCGCTTAGTGATAAAGTAAAGCATTACAGCGCGATTGCATTCCATACAATAAAGCGACAACCATATGGCTCCTGCCAGTTGCCGATAACTCGGTTACAAAACATGATCAACTCATACAATAAAATTTTAGCATCATGTCTTGACCATATCACACCACAACATGCCCTTCAAAAATAAGTTAGACGTCCTCTACTTTGTTGTTGCAAGTTTTACGTGGCTGCTATGGGCTTAAGCAAGAACCAATCTTACCTACGCATCAAAACCACAACGATAGTTTGTCAAGTTGGTGCTGTTTTAACCTTCGCAAGGCCGGGCGTAGCCACAGTCGGTTCAACTAAAGTTGGAGAAACTGTCACCCGCTAGCCACCTTTGTGCAAAGCACGTCGGGAGAACCGGTCTCGCGTAAGCGTACGCGTAATGTCGGTCCGTGCTGCTTCGTCCAACAATACCGCCGAACCAAAGTATGACATGCTGGTAAGCAGTATGACTTATATCGCCCACAACTCACTTGTGTTCTACTCGTGCATATAACATCAACATATAAAACCAAGGCTCGGATGCCACTGTTGGGGAACTTAGTAATTTCAAAAAAATTCCTACGCACACGCAAGATCATGGTGATGCATAGCAACAAGAGGGGGAGAGTGTGATCTACGTACCCTTTGTAGATCGTCAACGGAAGCGTTAACTTGGTTGATGTAGTCGCACGTCTCCACGGCCCGATCGATTAAGCACCGAAACTACGGTACCTCCGAGTTCTAGCACACGTTCAGCTCGATGACGATCCCCGGACTCCGATCTAGCAAAGTGTCGGGGAAGAGTTCCGTCAGCACGACGGCGTGGTGACGATCTTGATGTTCTACTGTCGCAGGGCTTCGCCTAAGCACCGCTACAATATTATCGAGGACTATGGTGGAAGGGGGCACCGCACACGGCTAAGAATATGATCACGTAGATCAACTTGTGTGTCTAGGGGTGCCCCTTGCCTCCGTATATAAAGGATCCAAGGGGGGGGGTGCGGCCGGCCCTAGTAGGAGGCGCGCAGGAGGAGTCCTACTCCTACCGGGAGTAGGACTCCCCTCCCTTTCCTTGTCCAAGTAGGAGAGGGGGAAGGAGAGAAGGAAAAAGGGGGGGCGCCGCCCCTCCCTCCTTGTCCAATTCGTACTAGGGGGAGAGGGGGCGCGCGGCCTGCCCTGGCAGCCCCTCCTCTTCTCCACTTTAGGCCCATGAGGCCCATTAACCCCCCGGGGGGTTCCGGTAACCCCCCGGTGCTCCGGTTTTATCCGAAACTTCTCCGGAACACTTCCGGTGTCCGAATATAGCCGTCCAATATATCAATCTTTATGTCTCGACCATTTTGAGACTCCTTGTTATGTCCATGATCACATCTGGGACTCCGAACTAAATTCGGTACATCAAAACTCATAAACTCATAATATAACTGTCATCGAAACCTTAAGCGTGCGGACCCTACGGGTTCGAGAACAATGTAGACATGACCGAGACACATCTCCGGTCAATAACCAATAGCGGAACCTGGATGCTCATATTGGCTCCTACATATTCTACGAAGATCTTTTATCGGTCAGACCGCATAACAACATACGTTGTTCCCTTTGTCATCGGTATGTTACTTGCCTGAGATTCGATCGTCGGTATCTCAATAACTAGTTCAATCTTGTTACCGGCAAGTCTCTTTACTCGTTCCGTAATACATCATCTCACAACTAACTCATTAGTTGCAATGCTTGCAAGGCTTATGTGATGTGCATTACTAAGAGGGCCCAGAGATACCTCTCCGACAATCGGAGTGACAAATCCTAATCTCGAAATACGCCAACCCAACATGTACCTTTGGAGACACCTGTAGAGCTCCTTTATAATCACCCAGTTACGTTGTGACGTTTGGTAGCACACAAAGTGTTCCTCCGGCAAACGGGAGTTGCATAATCTCATAGTCATAGGAACATGTATAAGTCATGAAGAAAGCAATAGCAACATACTAAATGATCGGGTGCTAAGCTAATGGAATGGGTCATGTCAATCACATCATTCTCCTAATGATGTGATCCCGTTAATCAAATAACAACTCTTTTGTTTATGGTTAGGAAACATAACCATCTTCGATTAACGAGCTAGTCAAGTAGAGGCATACTAGTGACACTTTGTTTGTCTATGTATTCACACAAGTATTATGTTTCCGGTTAATACAATTCTAGCATGAATAATAAACATTTATCATGATATAAGGAAATAAACAATAACTTTTGTATTATTGCCTCTAGGGCATATTTCCTTCATGTTCTCTTCCTCATACATGCTCCAGAGCTTCGTTAGGCACATCTTCAAAGACTGTGGCCACTCTTGATCAACCCACTCCAAGTAACAAGACTTCCGTTCATCCTATAATATTTAAAAGTAGATCAGTAAGAATTGTAGGGGAAATGGGTTTATAGCAACATATGAAATCACCAATGCTTATTTTGAAAAGTTGAAGAAACATGTTAATTATGACATATCTTCTCAAAAAGATCAATGTGCAAATGAAATAATTGGTACTGAGACAACAACCAAATTCTAGAACATCAGAAGCTATAATTAACTACAATTACACTACAAGTTCTTACTCATGTACAATAAATAAAAAATTGATCATTTTATGAGGAAGGTAAATATAACTGCAATAGCATAGCGAGAGTGTTTGGATGATAGCAAATTGATACTAACAGGTGTGTACATGCACAAATTTAGTAACATAGAACTAATAGCACCAAGGTCATCCACTATGTATGCCAAAACTAGGGTAAAGACAACTGTTGCTATATATCGCACCGGTGCCTTGCACTGGCGAGCCGATGCAGCAGAAAAAAAATCAGGGGCACGAACTCCGGAGCACGTAGTTGCTCCGATGAACAGTTCCTTTATGCCACAAAGATTTAGTATTTTACTGCTTGGTTGCTCGGATGTGTGAACCAAAGTTGGCTGCACAAACTGCTGAAGCGGTGCCAAATAATTTTCTAATGGCACCGCTGATGAGATGGCAACAATTTAAGATACTAGGTACAAACTGTGACACTGCCTTAGGATGCGGTTGGTTGAAGGTGTGGTATGAATGGGTTGGGACCGTGACAGTGTCTGAATCACATCTAACAAATGATTTGTAACAACGAAAGAGGGTCTAACCTTCTCTGCACATGCTAGAAACTTCCTGCCACTGTCCACAGAATCAAACGCAACTAGCTTCACGCATGGGGATTGATGGTGACAACGAGCATATAGATCTTAAGCTACCCCGCTCCATTCGTTGCCACTAATGGTCCTAGGGAGATACAAGAGGAAGAAATGATTCAAATCGACCGACGGGTAAAAATCCTTCATTCCAAGTCATAGCCCGAGAGAGAGAAGAGAGGCATACCCGGGTGGTGAAGGAGTAGTCGCCGGAGGAGGAACCACTGGAGAGGTCTTTGAAGAAGACCATGTGATGACCCACAAGTATAGGGGATCTATCGTAGTCCTTTCGATAAGTAAAAGTGTTGAACCCAACGAGGAGCAGAAGGAAATGATAAGCAGTTTTGAGCAAGGTATTCTCTGCAAGCACTGAAATTATAGGTAACAGATAGTTTTGTGATAAGATAATTTGTAACGAGCAACAAGTAGCAAAAGTAAATAAAGTGCAGCAAGGTGGACAAATCCTTTTTGTAGCAAAGGACAATCCTGGACAAACTCTTATATAGAGAAAAGCGCTCCCGAGGATACATGGGAATTATCGTCAAGCTAGTTTTCATCACGTTCATATGATTCGCGTTCGGTACTTTGATAATTTGATATGTGGGTGGACCGGTGCTTGGGTGCTGTCCTTACTTGGACAAGAATCCCACTTATGATTAATCCCTATTGCAAGCATCCGCAACTACGAAAGAAGTATTAAGGTAAACCTAACCATAAACATATGGATCCAAATCAGCCCCTTACGAAGCAACGCATAAACTAGGGTTTAAGCTTCTGTCACTCTAACAACCCGTCATCTACTTATTACTCCCCAATGCCTTCCTCTAGGCCCAAACAATGGTGAAGTGTCATGTAGTCGACGTTCACATGACACCACTAGAGGAGAGACACCATACATCTTATCAAAATATCAAACGAATACCAAATTCACATGACTACTAATAGCAAGACTTCTCCCATGTCCTCAGGAACAAATGTAACACTACTAGGAAAAGGGCTATAGATGAAATTGACACTAATGGCGCACCAGACATGTGGTGCGCCATTACTATATACTAATGGCGCACCATGTGTTGGTGCGCCATTAGTGTCCAAATACTAATGGCGCACCACATCCACGGTGCGCCATTAGTAAAAATATTTTTTTAAAAATTTTGTTCAAAACTACTAATGGCGCACCGTGGGAGTGGTGCGCCATTACTACTAGTTG
>NC_057794.1:29632008-29632834 GCF_018294505.1 Triticum aestivum
ACGGTGCGCCATTAGTAAAAAAAATTTAAAACTTTTTTTTGAATTTTTTCAAAACTACTAATGGCGCACCGTGGGTGTGGTGCGCCATTACTAGTTAAACTAGTAATGGCGCACCATGCCACGGTGCGCCATTAGTAACCTTGGCCACCACTTCCACCGAATGCACCCCCCCTGTGGATCGCCTTTTCAGTTTAAAAAAAATAAAAGAAAATGATAAAAATGTCAAAAAAATAAAAGAAAATAAGTTTCCCATGTGATATGTGGCCTAGTTGTTGGGAAAATTTGCAAATATGAATTTTGATTTCATTTGCAAAATCTCGCAAGAATTTGTAAAAATGGGCATAACTTTTGCATACTAACTCGGATGAAAAAGTTTTTTATATGAAAAATCATCTACTCGAAAAGTTACATGCAAATTTAACTGGGGGAACCACGTTAAACATTTTCAAAATCCTCAAAAACCTAACAGAAAAAAGATACGGGGCTTTTAAGATCTGGAGAGGCAAAAAAAAATCAAAAAAATTCAAACTTACTAATGGCGCACCTACCCATGGTGCGCCATTACTATCTTCCCGCCTTCAAAATTCAAAATAAGTCAAAAAAATAAAAAAAAGTTACTAATGGCGCACCTGACCATGGTGCGCCATTAGTATCTTCCCTCCTTCAAAATTCAAAATAAGTCAAAAAATAAAAAAAACAATTACTAATGGCGCACCTGCCCGTGGTGCGCCATTAGTATCTTCCCGCCTTCAAAATTCAAAATAAATCAAAAAAATAAAAAAAATTACTAATGGCGCACCTGCCCGCAGTGCGCCATTAGTATGCC
>NC_057794.1:29633409-29678512 GCF_018294505.1 Triticum aestivum
ATTAGTATACCAGATACTAATGGCGCACCACTGGTGCGCCATTAGTAAAAATTACTAATGGCGTGCTAGTAATGGCGCACCGGTGATGCGCCATTAATGGCCAAATTAGGTGCGCCATTAGTAGCGGTTTTTCTAGTAGTGTAACTACTCACAAATCATATTCATGTTCATAATCAGAGGGGTATTAATATGCATAAAGGATCTGAACATATGATCTTCCACCAAATAAACTAACTAGCATCAACTACAAGGAGTAATCAACACTACTAGCAACCTACAGGTACCAATCTCAGACTTAGAGACAAGAATTGGAGACAAGAGATGAACTAGGGTTTGATAGGAGATGGTGCTGGTGAAGATGTTGATGGAGATTGGTTCCCTCCCGATGAGAGGAGCGTTGGTGATGACCAATGCTGGGGATATCGCTTATCGGGAACTTATCGGTCGACCTACGATAAGGGGTAAATCGGCCAGTTTATCGGCATATCGGCCGATTTCTCGCCATATCGATTGATTTATCGGCTGATTTATCTGATCGGTCAGACCATGATAAGCGATAAATCGGCCGATTTATCGGAATATCGGAAGATATCTTGAACAGTGGTGATGACGATGGCGATGATTTCCCCCTCCCGGAGCGAAGTGTCCCCGGCAAAACAGCTCCGCCAGAGCCCTAGATTGGTTCCGCCTCGTGGCGGCGGAGTCTCGTCCTGAAAGCTTGCTTATGATTTTTCTTCGGACGAAAGACTTCATATAGCAGAAGATGGGCACCGGAGGGCCAACAGTGGGCCCACGAGGCAGGGGGCGCGTCCAGGCGGGTAGGGCGTGCCCCCCACCCTCGTGGCCAGGGTGTGGGCCCCCTCTGGTATTTTCTTCGCTCAATATTTTTTATTATTCCAAAAAATAACTTCCGTGGAGTTTCAGGACTTTTGGAGTTGTGCAGAATAGGTCTCTAATATTTTCTCCTTTTCCAGCCCAGAATTCCAGCTGCCGGCATTCTCCCTCCTTATGTAAACCTTGTAAAATAAGAGAGAATAGGCATAAGTATTGTGACATAATATGTAATAACAGCCCATAATGCAATAAATATCGATATAAAAGCATGATGCAAAATGGACGTATCAACTCCCCCAAGCTTAGACCTCGCTTGTCCTCAAGCGGAAGCCGATAATGATAAATATGTCCACATGTTTAGAGGTAGAGGTGTCGATAAAATAAAATACGGACATGAGGGCATCATGATTATTCTTATAACAGCAACATATATGGATATTGTCATATTATTTCTTATGCTTAAGTAACAATCTATTCACAATGTCAAGTATGAATTATAAACTTTATTGAGAACTAACAAACTATAATCTCAGTCATTGAAGCAATTGCAATTTATCGTAACATCGGAAAGAGTCTATGTCAGAGCTTTTTAGCAAGTCCACATACTCAACTATCATTTAGTCTTTCACAATTGCTAATACTCACGCAATACCTGTAGTTATGGAGTTTTAATCAGACACAGAGAAAGATAGGGGCTTATAGTTTCGCCTCCCAACCTTTTACCTCAAGGGTAATGTCAACAATAATAGTTCATGCTAACTTACATCCAATTATATACATATATATATATCAGGATCTTTCCAACACACTGTGCTTGCCAAAGGATAAAAAGTAAAAAGGACAGGTGAAGATCACCATGACTCTTGCATAAGGTAGAAGATAAAATTAAAAGATAGGCCCTTCGCAGAGGGAAGCAGAGGTTGCCATGCACTCTCAGGGTTGGATGCACAAAATCTTAATGCGAAAGAACGTCACTTTATATTGCCACTTGTGATATGAACCTTTATTATGCAGTCCGTCGCTTTTATTTCTTCCACATCACAAGATCGTATAAAGCTTATTTCCTCCACACTAATCAATCATACATATATAGAGAGCAATTTTTATTGCTTGCACCGATGACCACTTACTTGAAGGATCTTACTCAATCCATAGGTGGATATGGTGGACTCTCATGGCAAAACTGGGTTTAAGGGTATTTGGAAGCACAAGTAGTATCTCTACTTGGTGGAAAGAATTTGGCTAGCATGAGGGGGAAAGAAAATCTCAACATGTTGGATGATCCATGACAATATACTTTATCTCAGATATAGGAAAACCTAACCCATTACATTGTCTTCCTTGTCCAACATCAACTCTTTAGCATGTCATATTTTAATGAGTGCTCACAATCATAAAAGATGTCCAAGATAGTATATTTATATGTGAAACCTCTCTTTCTTTATTACTTCCTATTAATTGCAATGATGACCAAAGCTATGTTTGTCAACTCTCAACAATTTTTAATCATCATACTTTTTCTATGTGAAGTCATTACTCTCCATAAGATCAATATGATCTCTTTGTTTCTTTTTATTATTTTTCTCTTTTATTTTATTCCCCCAATATCATAGCAAAATAATCAAGCCCTTGACTCAACACTAATCTTTATTATATAGCTCACGGACTCGATTACAAAAAGGGATCATAAAGCAAAACTCAAAACTAGATCACACCAAAAACTTTATTCTACTAGATCAAGATACTACTAAAAGGATCGAACTAAGAAAAACGGTAAAGATAGGAGTGTGATGGTGATACGATACTGGGGCACCTCCCCCAAGCTTGGCAGTTGCCAAGGGGAGTGCCCATACCCATGTGATTATGTCTCCTTTGCCGGTGAAGAGGGTGGTGGAGTTGTTGATGATGTGGGCTTGTCGTCCATCTTCCAAGGCATAGGCTCACCATCATAGAAGGATGATCGAGTCTCCGGGATCCTCAAATCTACAGCCAAACTCATCCTCTTGAATCTATATTCATACTGACAGTTTTGGTTTTGCAGGTCATAGATTTGAGCTTGGAGGTGCTCGATCTTCTCGTGAATTTTCAAGATGCCCCCCCAATGTTCTTGGCATCCATCTTGTGGTTGTTGGTGAACTCCGCGATCATCATATGGTTGGCGTTGAGTCCGTGTTCGACCATCCCCTGACACTTGAAAACTTGCTGCTCCATTGCTTCGAGTCTCGTCTCCACGCTTCCGGTTCTCCGTGGTCCCTCAACATCGCGGATGTGCAGCAACCCATCACGCATCTCAATGGTTTGAGGGTGTTGCAGCACCTCCGCGAGGTAGGGGTTGATGACCTTCTCGAAGAACTTGTCCTTGGGGGCGCTTGGAGATGTCATGGTGATCTAAATCTGTCAGAAAAACAGCTTGAAACGAAAACATAGGATATTTGCGTGATACAGGAGTCAAAACCTTCGGGAGATTATATAATGAATTTTTACCAACCAAAATACGTATCGTGCAAGAAAACGGAGTCCGGAGAGCACACGAGGTGCCCACGAGGTAGGAGGGCGCGCCCTCCACCCTCGTGGAGCCCTCGTGTCCTTCCCGGACTGCTTCTTATTTTTCTATTTTTCTAAATATTCCAAAACGGAGGAAAATTGCCATTAGAACTGTTTTGGAGTCGGTTTACTTACCGTACCACATACCTATTCCTTTTCGGAGTCTGAAATGCTCTGGAAAGTGTCCCTTATGTATTCCTCTGGTGTTATGGTTTCAATAACATTGGTTTCAACATTTATAGGGTTACCTGAGATATAATGTTTGATTCTTTAACCGTTCACCACCTTCGGATTTGTGCCTTCGAAGTTGTTGATTTTTATGGCACCAGAACGATAGACCTCCTCGATAACATAAGGAACCTCCCATTTAGAGAGAAGTTTTCCTGCAAAAAATCTTAAACAAGAGTTGTATAATAATACATAATCACCTATGTTAAACTCACGCTTTTGTATCCTTTTGTCATGCCATCTTTTAACTTTTTCTTTAAATAGCTTGGCATTCTCATAAGCTTGGGTTCTCCATTCATCAAGTGAGCTAATGTCAAATAACCTCTTCTCACCGGCAAGTTTGAAATCATAATTGAGCTATTTAATAGCCCAATATGCCTTATGTTCTAGTTCGAGAGGTAAGTGACATGCTTTTCCATAAACCATTTTACACGGAGACATACCCATGGGATTTTTATATGCAGTTCAATAGGCCCATAATGCATCATCAAGTTTCTTGCACCAATTCTTTCTAGATCTGTTAACAGTCTTTTGCAAAATTAATTTGATCTCTCTATTGCTCAATTCTACTTGACCACTAGACTGTGGATGATATGGAGATGCAATTCTATGATTAACATCATACTTAGCAAGCATTTTACGGAAGGCACCATGAATAATGTGTGAACCAACATCGGTCATTAAATATCTAGGGACTCCAAACCTCGGAAAAATAACTTCTTTAAGCATTATAATAGAAGTTTTATGATCAGCACTACTAGTTGGAATAGCTTCTACCCACTTAGTAACATAATCAACAGCAACTAAAATATATGTATATCCATTAGAGGCAGGAAACGGTCCCATATAATCAAAGCCCCAAACATCAAATGGTTCAATAACAAGTGAATAATTCATAGGCATTTCTTGACGTCTACTAATATTATCAATTCTTTGACATTCATCACAAGATAAGACAAACTTATGGGCATCCTTGAAGAGAGTAGGCCAATAAAAACCGGATTGCAATACCTTACGTGCAGTTCTATCTCCAGCGTGGTGCCCTCCATAAGCCTCGGAGTGACACTTGCGTAGGATCTGTTCCTGTTCATGCTCAGGTACACAATGTCTAATAACACCATCTACTCCTTCTTTATAAAGATGTGGGTCATCCCAAAAGTAATGTCTCAAATCATAGAAAAACTTTTTCTTTTGTTGGTATGTGAAACTAGGTGGTATAAATTTAGAAACAATGTAATTAGCATAATCAGCATACCATGGAGCAGTACGAGAAGCATTTATGACATTTAATTGTTCATCAGGAAAGCTATCATCAATAGGTAGTGGGTCATTAAGAACATTTTCTAACCTAGACAAGTTGTCTGCAACGGGGTTCTCAGCTCCCTTTCTATCAATAATATGCAAATCAAATTCTTGTAGTAAGAGAACCCATCTAATAAGTCTAGGTTTAGCATCTTTCTTTTCCATAAGATATTTAATAGCAGCATAATTAGTTTGAATAGTTACTTTAGAATCAACAATGTATGGTCTGAACTTATCACAAGCAAATACAACTGCTAAGAATTCTTTTTCAGTAGTAGCATAATTTCTCTGTGCATTGTCTAGAGTTTCACTAGCATATTGAGTAACATTTAATTTCTTATCAACTCTTTGCCCTAGAACAGCACCTACAGCATAATCACTAGCATCACACATAATTTCAAAAGGTAAATTCCAATCAGGTGGCTGAACAATGGGTGCAGAGATCAATGCTTTCTTAATTATTTCAAATGCTTCTACACAATCATTATCAAAGACAAATGGTATATCTTTTTGTAATAAATTAGTCAGAGGCTGAGAAATTTTTGAGAAGTCCTTAATGAACCTCCTATAAAACCCGGCATGACCAAGGAAACTTCTTATACCTTTGATGTCCTTGGGACACGACATCTTTTCAATAGCATCAACTTTAGCTTTATCAACTTTGATACCTCTTTCAGAAATTTTATGCCCCAAGACAATACCTTCATTAACCATAAAGTGGCACTTATCCCAATTCAAGACAAGGTTAGTTTCTTCACATCTCTGCAAAACTCGATCAAGGTTGCTCAAGCAATCATCAAAAGAGGATCCATAGACGGAGAAATCGTCCATGAAAACCTCACAAATCTTTTCACAAAAGTCAAAGAATATAGCCATCATGCATCTTTGAAAGGTAGCAGGTGCATTACATAAACCAAAAGGCATACATCTATAAGCAAAAGTACCGAAAGGACAAGTAAATGTGGTCTTAGCTTGATCATCAGCTGACACAGGTATTTGAGAGAAACCAGAATAACCATCTAGAAAGCAAAAGTGTGTATGTTTGGATAATCTTTCTAGCATTTGATCAATAAAAGGTAAGGGGTAATGATCCTTTTTAGTAGCCTTATTTAATTTGCGGAAATCAATTACCATCCTGTAACCTGTAATAATTCTTTGCGGAATCAATTCATCTTTATCATTAGGAATGACAGTAATACCTCCCTTCTTAGGAACACAATGGACAGGACTTACCCACTGACTATCAGCAATGGGATAAATTATACCTGCCTCAAGGAGCTTTAATATTTCCTTTCTTACCACTTCTTTCATCTTAGGATTCAGCCGTCGTTGGTGATCAATAGCTGGTTTGGCATCTTTCTCCAAATTTATTTTGTGTTGGCATAGAGTGGGACTAATGCCCTTAAGATCATCAAGAGTTTATCCAATAGCAGCACGGTGTTTCTTCAGAGTTTTCAATAATTTCTCTTCCTCCTTCTCTGAAAGGTTAGCACTAATAATAAGAGGATATATCTTCTTTTCATCAAGATAAGAATATTTAAGAGTATCAGGCAATGGTTTAAGCTCAAACACGGGATCACCTATGGGTGGAGGAGGATCCCCTAGGATTTCAACAGGCAAATTGTGTTTCAGAATAGGTCCTTGTTTAAAGAACACTTCATCTATTTCCCTTCTTTCATTCATAAACATATCATTTTCATGGTCTAGCAAATATTGTTCTAAAGGATCACTAGGAGATACGACAATAGAAGCAAAACCAATAATTTCATACTAGGCAATTCCTCTTCGCGGTGTTGTCTACGAAATTTAGAGAAATTAAATCATGATTCATATCACCCAAACCAATAGTAACAACATCCTTTTCGCAGTCTATCTTAGCATTAACAGTGTTTAAGAAGGGTCTACCAAATATAATGGGACAAAAGCTATCTTGTGGAGAACCAAGAACAAGAAAATCAGCAGGATATTTAGTTTTCCCACACAAGACTTCAACATCTCTAACAATTTCCATTGGTGATATAGTATCTCTATTGGCAAGTTCAATTGTGACATCAATATCTTGTAACTCAGCAGGTGCAATATCATGCATAATTTCTTTGTATAAGTCAATAGGTATTGGACTAGCACTAGCACCCATGTCACATAAGCCATGATAACAATGATCTCCTATTTTAACAGAAATAACAGGCATGCCTACCACAGGTGTATGTTTATCTTTAGCACAAGGTTTAGCAATTCTAGCAGTCTCATCACAGAAATAAATAACATGCCCATCAATATTATCAGCCAAGAGATCTTTGACAATAGCAATATTAGGTTCAACTTTAACTTGCTCAGGAGGTGTATAAGTTCTAATATTGCTTTTACGAACCACCATTGAAGCTTTAGCATGATATTTTATCCTAACAGGAAAAGGTGGTTTCTCAACATAAGTAGTAGGAACAATAGGATCATTATAAGTGATAGTCTTTTCTTCAACTTTAATAGGTGCAGCTACTTTTACTTCTATGGGAGGATGATATTTAAACCACTTCTCCTTAGGGAGATCAACATGAGTAGCAAAAGATTCACAGAAATAAGCTACTATCTCAGAGTCAAGTTCATATCTAGTTCTAAATTTATGGAAAACATCGGTATCCATAAAAGACTTAACACAATCGAACATAGGTGTTATACCAGGCTCTTTACCTTCGTCGAGGTCCCAATCTTCAGAGTTTTGTTCAATTCTTTCCAATAAATCCCATTTGAATTCAATAGTCTTCATCATAAAAGAACCAGTACAAGAAGTGTCGAGCATGGTGCGATTGTTGTTAGAAAGCCGAGCATAATTTTTTTGAATAATCATTTCTCTTGAGAGCTCATGATTGGGGCATGAATATAACATTGACTTAAGCCTCCCCCAAGCTTGAGCGATGCTTTCTCCTTCTCGAGGCCGAAAATTATATATATAATTACGATCATGATGAACAAGATGCATAGGATAAAACTTCTGATGAAATTCCAATTTCAATCATTTGTAGTTTCATGATCCCATATCATCACATAGCCTATGCCATGTCAATGCATCTCCCTTCAAAGATAAAGGAAAGACCTTCTTGATAACATCATCGGGCATACCTGCAAGCTTAAATAATCCACAAACTTCATCCACATATATTAGGTGCTCATCAGGATGTAATGTTCCATCTCCTGCAAAAGGATTAGCTAGCAGTTTTTCTATCATACCCGAAGGAATTTCAAAGTAGACATTTTCATTTTCAGTAGGTTCAGTAGGTTGAGGAGCAACTCTTTGCTCTACCGGTCGGGGTGAAGATACCCCAAACAAGCCCCTCAGAGGATTACTTTCCATAGTAACAAGTGACAGTAAATTTCAACACACTATATAAATTTTTCCTTACCAAATTCCACCTACCAAAGGCGCTTCACTCACCGGCAACGGCGCCAGAAAAGAGTCTTGATGACCCACAAGTATAGGGGATCTATCGTAGTCCTTTCGATAAGTAAGAGTGTCGAACCCAACGAGGAGCAGAAGGAAATGATAAGCGGTTTTCAGCAACGTATTCTCTGCAAGCACTGAAATTATAGGTAACAAATAGTTTTGTGATAAGATAACTTGTAACGAGCAACAAGTAATAAAAGTAAATAAAGTGCAGCAAGGTGGCCCAATCCTTTTTGTAGCAAAGGACAATCCTGGACAAACTCTTATATAGAGAAAAACGCTCCCAAGGACACATGGGAATTATCGTCAAGCTAGTTTTCATCATGTTCATATGATTCTCGTTCGGTACTTTGATAATTTGATATGTGGGTGGACCGGTGCTTGGGTGCTGTCCTTACTTGGACAAGAATCCCACTTATGATTAATCCCTATTGCAAGCATCCGCAACTACGAAAGACGTATTAAGGTAAACCTAACCATAAACATATGGATTCAAATCAGCCCCTTTACGAAGCAACGCATAAACTAGGGTTTAAGCTTCTGTCACTCTAACAACCCGTCATCTACTTATTACTCCCCAATGCCTTCCTCTAGGCCCAAACAATGGTGAAGTGTCATGTAGTCGACGTTCACATGACACCACTAGAGGAGAGACACCATACATCTTATCAAAATATCAAACGAATACCAAATTCACATGACTACTAATAGCAAGACTTCTCCCATGTCCTCAGGAACAAACGTAACTACTCACAAATCATATTCATGTTCATAATCAGAGGGGTATTAATATGCATAAAGGATCTGAACATATGATCTTGCACCAAATAAACCAACTAGCATCAACTACAAGGAGTAATCAACACTACTAGCAACCTACAGGTACCAATCTCAGACTTAGAGACAAGAATTGGATACAAGAGATGAACTAGGGTTTGAGAGGAGATGGTGCTGGTGAAGATGTTGATGGAGATTGGTCCCCTCTCGATGAGAGGAGCGTTGGTGATGACGATGGCGATGATTTCCCCCTCCCGGAGGGAAGTGTCCCCGGCAGAACAGCTCCGCTAGAGCCCTAGATTGGTTCCGCCAAGGTTCCGCCTCGTGGCGGCGGAGTCTCGCCCCGAAAGCTTGCTTATGATTTTTCTTGGGACGAAAGACTTCATATAGCAGAAGATGGGCACCGGAGGGCCAACAGGGGGCCCACGAGGCAGGGGGCGCGCCCAGGGGGTAGGGCGCGTCCCCCACCCTCGTGGCCAGGGTGTGGGCCCCCTTTGGTATTTTCTTCACTCAGTATTTTTTATTATTTCCAAAAATAACTTCCATGGAGTTTCAGGACTTTTGAAGTTGTGCAGAATAGGTCTCTAATATTTGCTCCTTTTCCAGTCCAGAATTCCAGCTGCCGGCATTCTCCCTCCTTATGTAAACCTTGTAAAATAAGAGATAATATGCATAAGTATTGTGACATAACGTGTAATAATAGCCCATAATGCAATAAATATCAATATAAAATCATGATGCAAAATGGACGTATCACCATGGCGACCCCAACGGTAGGATGCGAGACGGCGAGAGCGAGGAAGCGATAATAGCTTAGCAAGGAAGGAAGGAGGAAACACGGGAAATGTGACTTGTGGTCGGGGAGAAAAGGGGGTGGGGAAGGGGGGCGGGGGTAGATATTCGGCGGTAGGCCAAATTTTTTGAAATGTGGAGGGAAACTTTGCGCGCGGTGCCGCCGAACCATTCACTTTGAACGATTGTGTGCATCGCAAACGTCTTCTGCTTTACGCGCATGGGATGAGTTTGATAATTCAAATTTTGGTCTCAAGGCATGTGCACATTCACTTTGAATGCGCGCGGTGCCGCCGGACCATTCACTTTGAACCATTGTGTGCATCGCAAATGATTCTTCTGCTTTACACGCATGGGATGAGTTTGATAATTCAAATTTTGATGGAAATTTCCCTGGGTACGTCATTGCATAATTTAACATCGTTTGCTAATTTGGGCACACAAAAGAGCGTACAGCAGACAGAACACACTTCGTTGGTTTTTTTTCGTCACCTCCCCCACCCCATCCCACGCAGCCACTCAAAAACACCCACACCCAACAAAAAAAAGCCATCGACCCCATCCTTCGTTGCCCACTCCCATCGATCCCGTCTATCGTTTCCGCCGCCGCCGCCGCCGCGAGAAAACTCCATCGATCCCCATCCTTCCTTGCCCACTCCCATCGATCGTTGCCACCACCGCCGCCGAATCCTCCGCCCCGCCGCCATTCCGCTCGTACGCCGATGCCGCCATTCCGCTCGCACGGTGCACCCCTCCCGCATGCCGCCGCCATCTCCCATCGCAGTTGCTCGGGCGTGGAGCTCGTGTGCCATGGGCCATGAACGCCATGGCATCCATGGCCGACAAGAAGGGACCCTCGGCCTCGGCCGTGGGCGCCTGATCGGGACACGGGGTCGCCACGTCGGCCGCCGCCAGCGCCTCATGGATATGCCTAGCGCCCTCTATGCCGCCGCCCATGATCGGATCACCACACCACCCGCGGAGGACGATGCCTCCGTGCCTGGCCGTCGGCTCCTACACGCCCGGTGGGGCTGCCTCTCCATGCATTGAGGATGTCGTGGATGTGACGACGTGGAGACGAGGATTGCATTGTTGCGCCCCCGTAGCCACCGCCACTTCCTACAGACTCCCTGACTCACAGTGCAAGACATCCCAACTCGGGTCCATCCGGGTAAACGCCGCCGCCGCCTTGGCAAGATCCCTTTTTGGCGGCTTGGATCCAGGCAAAAGAGGAGCGGAAGGAGAGAAGTACTGGTCTATGACTCGGGTCATGGGGATGGATGGATCTCTCGGTAATGGTGGATCCAGAGTTCCAGACTCAGTTCATCTTATAGGCTTAATTCGTACTGTATCATTTTGATGAATACGTTGCCCCCCTATTTTTTCTACAATCAAGATGATTTTCCTCTGTGGGGTATGCATATCATCTTCTTTCGTTTTCATTAGAACATATCATATTTTGTTTGAGAGGCAGGTACAACGATGTCAAATATTTGTTTTCATCAGAAGTATATTTTCATGAGATACGATGGCAATCAGGTTTGTGTTTCACGAGCTTTCTTCATATCAATGCTTCTCCCTAATCCGCCTTCACTCTAACACATGGCCACCCAACATTGTCTTCTCCTCGGTTTGCAGGCGGCACATGCAGAAGAGTTGTGGAAGGTTGATTGAGAAGTCATAAGGACTGGGTGAAGCAAAATGCAATCTCCAAGGTTAGGTTACCTCTCAATGCCCTTGATGATATGAGTGCAACTAAACTAATGTTTGTTTCTTGTGATCTATGGTTCCCACCTGCCATACTCATACATTTCTGTTTCCACATGATATATCTTCTGTATGAAATTATATTCTTTGATACAGTAAGTTATTCCTTCAAATTTAACAGTCATGGAAGAATCTGAATATGGCTACGATTTTTTTCTTTCCTAAGCACTTCTCTCCTATTAGAACCCAGCATATGCTTACCCACTGCTGCTTTAATGTCTAAATCTTTTGGTTTATAGTTTATGGCAAACCAAATTATGAATCAAGTGTTCATCTCTGAAGTTCATAACAGTGGTCGGTTTTTAGTGTGTCTAAAGGAAATGCACCAAGCTTTTCTACTGAAAGATTATCCTGACATGGGATTTTTTATTCTTGAATGAACATGGTAGCCTTTATTATTACTTTTAGAGAAGATGTACACAGCTAGGATACAAAGCTACATTCTTACTCTGATTGGCTTAATGCAACTAGACCAAGGTTCCACAAGGCTATGTTGATTTGTTAAATTCCTTTCAGTTTCAGGTTTCAAAATGAGAAATTGGAGCATTGAGACCTTTGAACTGAAACCTAAATGAAGGTATACATATTTATGTTGGTCTAAAGCCACCATGTTTTATCTGCAGAAAATAGAAATCGCCGTTCGGTTCCATTTAAAAACTAAATTAAACTATAGACATAGTCCACGACGTCGGAACAAATAGAGTAACTAATTATTTGTATGTTTTTTCCAGCAAAGAACTTATTATAAAACGGGACACCAGAAAATCCAGTAGGGAAATTGATGGGCTCCCCTCTTTGTAAAAAAATTACTTCATGGCATTGCCTAATGTACAGAGAAATCACGGGTTCAAAAATTGCTTTCCCGTCCATGACATAATTTATACAACATCATAGAGTGCTTTTTTAATGCATAATCGACTTCCCTCGGAAAACCATTTGTACGATAGCTAATTAACATGTCATTTGTTCTTAATTCAGAATTGTGCATGCATCCAGCAGAGAAAGGTGCGTACATATCCTGAGGGACAATAAAAAATGTGAGTTCTTTATGGCATAATATCAGGCACCGTTCTGAGTGATCTCTTTGCAACTCAAGATACCGATTAGTTATATTATTTCCTACCGGTAACCAATTTCTGCACACCAAAACACAGAGTCAAGTCAGATCTATAGGAGGATAAGTATTCTTGGTGTGATTACTAATGAGACAATGTAGGGAATTGTTTCTAGAACTCAATTTTATTATAAGTTCAATATCAGCACCACACAATCTTTCTACTACCATTCCTAGAGAAATATCAACCTGTTACACAGGACAATGCAAGAAAACATATGTCACACAGGACTATTCTATTACCGTGCGCTTCACCGCTGCCGCCGGTGTTCCCAGCAGGCCACATATCCTAAAATGGCAATCTCATGAGTCATCTGATGAGACCGATATGAACCAAACTTTTAGCTTATTGATGCATGGTTAGATATAGATAGAAGAACCGGTTGTACTATATCTTTTTTTTGCCCTGAAGTAGCGCTTCTACTTCTAATTCATGTAATGAATATCGAGTGTGTATATAGTTCATGTCTACTTTATGGTTGACATCTTAAAGAAAAAATACTCTAAATTAAAAGGTGCAAAGATTCTGTGGATGACATCCATGCATTAATGCATATAGCTCCAACTAGACTGAGTCTTACTTTTCTCTTATATATGAATATATAATCTGCTTTTGTCCAATTGTACAATTTCTCAAGTTCAACAAGGGTGTGGTTAGTGCCTTTTGTCCATTCAATCCAAAAACGGATCGGGTTCTACTATCGAAAGCGATAACGAAAAAAAACAGGAAAAATCAACCAGGTTAGTTCCTTTTTTGCTAAGATTTACAATTAAAGTCAAATTAGTACTTAATGTAATGAAGGTCAAACTTTTGTCTTTAATGATTTTTGTCTGGTTCGCAGGAGAGAGGGAGGAGTTTCCGGGCATGGGGTCATGAGTGGTACAAACTGGAAGATGCATGCCGATGGTTCTGTCAGTACAATTTACTTAGATTTTCAGTTCTTTTCACCTCATAATTATCTTTTCTTTATGTGTTAGTGCGGTTAAACTTCTTTATCTTTACTTCCTCCCTACTTGAGGCCTTCGTGTGCACCTTGATTAAGTTCTGGTGTTTATTCGGTGCCAATGTCTTAAGACAATAGTTTCATGCATGGATTTATTCCAGCATTCTAATTTAGAGACCTTTGTGCCAGACAGTTTGTTGCATTCACCTTAATGGAGATAGTAAAATCTTACTGAGTAACAAGCATAATGATGGAGGAATGGACGTCAAGTTAAAGGTGCATATTATTCAGCTTGATTCATTGCTGAGGATTTTTTAATATATGGCTTCTAATTCCAGACCAAGAACTTAATTCAGAATCTAAAAATTGAAGGGGAGGTAGAGGGATATTGTTGGTGCTGTCTAGAAGCAATGCTCATTTATTTATTACAGTCGATGTATTTCTTGTGTGTCTCATTGATTGAGTATTTGAGTTGGAGCATAAGTATATTAGTGTCTTAGAATTTGCACATATGCTTTATCCACTTGTCATTGCTATTTACAAGTCACATATTTATATTTGGATTACAGATTCTTTGTACTTATTATTGTACTTCGTGTTTTCTATTGAGTGTGGTACCTCTTGAAGGAGGGAGAGCTAGGATTCATTGATGACTGAGGTGCAGAAACTGCTGGATACGTACAAGGACGAGGAGGTGAGCATCACGGTAATGGGTCACAGCCTCGGGGCGGAGCTGGCCACCCTGAATGTGTTGTACATCGCCGAGAATGGCCGGTCACGGTGTTTGCGTTCGACAGCCCACGACCGTGTGCAGCCGGCTTCAAGAAGCGGTTCGACGTCACTGCGGCCTTCGCGGCCGCAACGCCGGGACATCGTGCCCAGGTACTCGGCGCTGCTGTAACATGATATGGGCTCCGAGCTGGCCATCGACATCGGCACATCGCCATACCTGAGGCCTGAGGGTGTCGCAAGGTCAGTCCAATCAATCTCGTACGCCATAGACGATGCCCCGACTTTTTTTTATGTCCATCGACAATGATTCCTCACATATAAACCATCCGACAACCATGGACGACCTTTTGCTGAAGAATCTATTGTTTGCTCCGGTGGATTTGATCTTTAGTCTTCCCTTTCTTTTCTATGGTTGTGAGTAATCAAATCCAATTCGCAGCTCCATGCACGATCAGGGCTAGGGTGTGAATTATGACTGTGTCATATGAGGCCATGATTGTGGCAGGGATGTTTGGTTGGTGGCACGAAGTTGTTTAGTAACAAGATGGGTCTAAACTCAGCTACTAGAGATTTGAGCTGAAGCACAGGAGGAGTTCCTATCATCAGTGCTGGCCGTAAAGCCGAATGCCTATGTTGGTGAGCTCTATAATCCAAACACCCGGAAGATGGTACCCCCTTCGTTCCCTAATATAAGATCTTACTACATTTGATGTAATAAATGTAATAAGATGTTATATTATGGGATAGAGGGAGTAGATGTTATTTTGTACTCTTAGCACATAAGTTGTTTTTAACTTTTTATAAGCAGCTTGTGACATTTCTAAAAAATAAGGTCATGTAGGCAAATGGAGCGCTCCTTTTTTTCGTCACTTTCTACTCAATTGTAGAGGTTTATTTATTGCAGTATAATAATTACTTCTTGTTGAGGGTACTCTGCAGCACTTGCTGTCCTTGCCTTTTCTCATATCAAGGGGCCAATACAACTTCTCTGATTATAAATGCGTGCAACATGACTATTTGAAAGAAGCTCTGTTTGAGAAATTGAGGCTAGAGTTCTGGTGTAAGTACGGCATCAGCATTTGTGAGCACCTTTATGTGCTGACCATCTCATCTTTGCGGCAAGTAAGCAGTTTGATATACTGCTCGCTTTGATATAGGCATTTTGCGATGAAAATTGTCATCTATTCATGTTTACATATACTTTATCTGATGGAGACATGAGCCTGCCGAATGCCTCCACGTTAGTAATGCACATCTCAGACGATACACTCTTCTTCTTTCTTGACTAAACTTTCACACTGATTATGCATCATGGAACAGATCCAACATATTAGTTTATTTGCATGTACGTAGACGGATGGCAAGTAAAATAAATTCAAGGATCTTAGTGCAGTTTGACAGCTACAATTTCACGATCATTTCTGGGCTTAGGGAGTCATCATCGTCTCCCCCTTCGCCTTAACTGTCATCACCTACAGTCCAACAACCTCCTGGAGCTCGATTTTATGCTCGGTTTCAGATTTGTTAGTAAGAGCATCTCCAGCCGCGCCCTCAACAGGCCCTCCCCAGGTGTTTTTGCCGCGCCGGCGCCGAAAAAACGGCCCAGTCGCGCCCCCAGAAGCCCGTTTTTCGCCGGCTCGGGCCAAAACTGGTGCCGGCGAACCCAGGCCGAATCCGGCGCCCTGGGGGGCGTCTGGGGAGCCGGCAGAAGCGAAAAGGGCGTGTGGGTCCGCCCTGTCGGCAAGTCGAGCACCTCTTCCCGCCGTTTCTTGCCGCTTTTCCCCCACTTCCCTCCCGCTCGCTCTCCTTCCTTCCTCCATTCTCTTCCTTCCTCCCGCCAAACTCCCTCCCGCTCGCCTTCCAGTCGGCCGCCATACCACCGAAGAAGTACGCCGCCCCACGCGCGGCGGCAACCGTGACCGGCACCGTGGCCCAGCCGAAGCAGAGGAAGCTGAGGGCACTGCCGTCCAAGCCATCGGGGAGCGGAAGTTCAGCGACGCGAGGCTGTCACCGCCGACCGACGGAACAGGGCCATCGCCAAGAAGGCCCGCGATAATGCGGCGCGCGCGGCTGCGGCTGCCTCCTCATCGGCAGACCAGGTGGGGATGATGAGTCCAGCCGGCAGCCACGCCCAGTACGCGCCTTGGGGACAGCAAGGCGTCGGTTCTCCGCAGCCATGGGGATCGCCCTCGCCGGGCTACGCCGACAGCGACGCGCATGGTGGTTTCAACCCAAACGTGACCTTCCCCATGGCCACCCGGCCCAGCGCACACCCTCGCCCGCCCTCGCCGGCGTGCAGTACCCTCCATACAACTACTCGCCGCCCGCCTACGCGTCCTCACCATTGCCCCCTTTCCGCCGTGGCCCGCTGCCCTTCTTGCACCCCGGCGGGATCAGGTATGCCACGCTGTTCTCCCGCCTCTCTTCGTCGTCCACGCCCGCCAACTGTTTGTTCCTCCGCGTAGTTGCTGCGCATGTTCGCCCTGTATCGGCGTGACAACCGCGACATCGACTTCAAGTACCTCCACATTTACAAGCGCATTGATAAGTGCGAGAAGTGGGCGGAAGTCCGGCGCACCCTCGACAAGGCCAAGGAGACATACAAGGCGGACGCGCCGACTCCGGGCGCGTCAGAGGGGCGGCCGGATGGCAACAAAGGGGCCAAGAAGGGGAAACATGCCGACGCGGCTACCACGCGAGTGCATGAGTCCATCAAGCATTGCCTTGCCGACGCACAGGCCTGGGCCGTCCTGCGTGAAGAGAAAACCGCGGCGCGGTGGTCGTCGTTGATGACGAACAGCGCCATCAAGCTCGACCTGCTTCGGACCAACGTCGCCGCGAAGAAGAGGAACACCGACCTGGCTTTTTTGATGGGCGGGGCGGACATGCTCCAGAGCAACGACAAGAAGCTCAAGGCGTGGTACATGATGGAGCGCGGCCTCATCCTGAACCAGTTGCCGACGACGCCAACTCCCGCGCCCACGGCCACGCCGACGCCAAGCCCGAGTGATGACGCCTCCACGACGCCGCCCAGCAGCACCGAAGCTGCGCCGACACCGCCCAGCACCGAAGCAGCTCCGACACCGCCGAGCCCGCGCACGCCGACTCTGCCGACGCCTGAAGCCAACCCCGCCGAGTGATTCGTTGCGCACGCGAACTTGCGGCGCTCTAGTTTTTGTACGATCGCCGAACGGTGACTTGTGATCGCCGGATTTGTGGCGTCTTTTGTGATGAGTGGGAACGACCAAGTTCGAAATTTTCGCATCCTGGGGCCGGCGCCTGGGGGTGTGACTGGGAGCTAGGTCGCCCCCAGGGGCCGAGTTAGCGCCGGTTCCCCCCAGGCCGCTCTTTTTAGGCGCCCCGGGGGGCCGAACGGCTGGAGATGCAGTAAGGGACTGCTGATCATATTTGTTTGTTCTCAGAACAACGAACATGTGAACTCCCATGACCACTCTTTATTCTATTTGTAAATTGATCTGATTCTTTCTATATGTATGTACAATGTTCTCGTTGCGGAGCACATGAGAGACGTGATACTCCAAACTCCCACTAAATTGCATAGTTAATGAATCAAATCTTAGCATCTCAAAATGGGTGTTGAATTATGTTCAACTAATCTTATTCGTATATGGTGATCTGTTGTAGTGTACAAATCATTTTTCATATATATCATGACCTCTTTGTAATGTTTCTTACCATTTCTAAATGGGCACAGGTTTCTGCTATCACTTGCAATTATTTCTTAGGTAATTTTCTGGACCAGTACACAGCCAGATTTTCAGGATTAAGAACACCAGTGGGTTAATATGTTACTAAAACTGTTGGTACCTCATCTGGTTGGTTGGGGGCTTAATCTTGTTCTAAAAAAATACCAGTACACACATCAATTTATTTTAATGTTTTGGGATATATAATAAATGTGTCATGTTTTTGAACTGTGTTTCACATGGAACTATTGATGTTGTTCTGAACAAAGAAAAAAGTTTGCTTGGTAGGGTTTGAGTCCTTGTTGTTATTACTAGTAAGCGTGCACGTGCAACGCACGATTTAGTCATAGTAACAAATTCCAGCATTCTGCATATTCAAATAGGCAATTATTTATCATTCGACATGAATGGATAGCTATCTTTAAAAAAAGTAAAATAGTCAATAAAATAAAAAATCTAATATTGTATGAATATAACAAAATCAATAGGTATGGTGAATGATGAACCATTACAGTAATAGGCGATATCAATAGTGTCTTTGTCAATCTCATGCCCTCAAATAGTAGTCCAACAACCAAACAATCCCATGCCCTCGAATAGCAATCCGGAATTCAAGATGATAATTTTTATCTTTGCTCATAAAGTTTCACAAATCATATTGGATCAAAGTATTCTTTTGTTGTAAATTTTAAAATTTACAAATCCATGTACTTTTAACATTATCATCGCAAGCAAGCATTGTCACTCCCTCAAAGCCCAGACTATTAATTCTAGTAACACCTTCAGTAATGACATGCAACTTCAATGAGAACTAAACATCCGCCAAGACAAAAAATATACTCCACACAATAAGAGGCGTAAAGTGTTTACTACATATTGGGATCACCAAGGTTATTTATACACCTAAAATTCAGCAAGAAACTTTTGAGAAATATAGGCATCCGTAAATTTTATCTACATCAACAAAAAAATTAAAAAAATTATAATAGTTGATATAGGATACCTGACTCACATAGAAAAATGTGTATGGTACCTATTTTATGTGGGATGCACTCCGTACTGACTGATACTATTGGTGTTAAGTTTTCAGATAAGTTCCGTGTTAAGATTCCGAACAATAAATATTTTATATATGCTATATTAGAAAAATAATCTCAACTGGTAAAAATAGAATTATGTATTAACAACATAACCTTATTAGTGATTCGGATTAGAAAACGGTCATTAAATTTGCTAAGTAAGGAGTTAGAAAGCTACTAATGGAGACACGAAAGAGGCATAAATTTCACACCCAGATTCGTGATGGATAGTGAACAATAAAAAAACAATTGTCTTGCACTACATTTTTCCAAGGTTAAGCTCATCTAAAAAACTGCAACATGGTCATTAATTAAGTAGGTGTCAGGAAAATGTCTATTGCAGTAGCAATTGCAAAGCCAATCTGACTAACATTTCTTTTTTTGAAACAGAACCTGGCTAATAATAAAGCACGTTCAGAAAACTAAACGGGGGCATCCCATCTCATATTTGAATTTGTCGTGTGCAAGCTGCTGCTCTGTGAACCATTTTCTACAGCCCACTCCTAGAGTCTTGGTCAACTATATGAGCTTGATGCAAGCTCGAGTGGAGTCGAACAAAATATGAATATTAATTAAAGTAACGCAAAAAAATAAATAGAAAATTAATGGACACAAGACATTAGAACTGTGGAGTGTACCCTTTCTCCTCGAGAAGCCCGGTCCACAAGATTTTTATTCACCTGAAACAATCAACAACATCTCTTACTAATAGTAGGTGTATAGAACAACAAATATTGCTACACACAGTTTGTGTGGCTACATTCGATAACCTACTACCTAATCCAGCAAAGGCTCGAACCAGACACAGACAACATTGCGGCTAACCAGAGAAGACACTGCCTAAATCCAACACAGACTCTAACCAGGGCCTTGAAGAAATTAATCAGCCCAAAAGGTTAATAAGCCACACCACGCATCACATACTGATCAGTGGTGGTGGGATAATATGTGATCTGAGGCATGTGCTCGGAAGAGGTTGACGATGATGTGGTCGGGCTTGGATCTGGATTGGCCTTGCTTGATAGGCCATCTTCCCTTTGCTATTGAAAGCTGATGCGAGGAGAGAAGTTGTGGCTACCGCCGCCGCTCCGTGCTCTTCTTCATGATAAACGATACGAAAAATATATGACTATGAGTATTTTTTCCCAAATGAGTTCCAGTAATATATCAACTCTTACAGAAATGAAGGTCTCAAATTGTTCCTTTTAGATCTACTATAGCAAAGAAATTTGAATAAGATACATTATTCAGCTTCAACAGATTTGAAAAGTAGAAAAAGTCAATGAACAACAGCTACAACATGTGTTTCTCATCATTTAAGGGTTACCAAATGCCATAAGAAGTCTCCAAAAAACAACATGCAGATGTCACTGTCCTTCTTTACAAGGCAAGCATGCCTCTTTTTACTGATGAAAATGGTCAGTATATATCTCTTAAGAAACTGCAGCAGCAAATACATATATGAAACACTGGATACCTCAACAAAAGATGATGTTTCATGGAAGCCACCCGGTGAATCCCAAAACTATAAACCTCTCAGCCTCGGGTAAATGTTTTTCATCTTCACAATTATCTTGACATCTTGCACAAGCCATTCTGAAGCACATAAACAAGATTATGTGCCAGACATAATAGCTAAGACTTTCTTCAAGAGAAAACTGCTACAATTCTATGCAGATTCTACTACCAACAAGCCTATAAACATGTTCATCACTATTGCATCTCTCAACTCAACGTCTAGAAGATAATTTTAATAAACATGCACTTATTTTGCGGTAATTCGTCACCACAGTTGTATTTGGTACTTCCTCTGCAATGATGCCAAGTTAGGAAACTTCACTTGCAATCTTAAGTCCAAGAAACTTATGTGTTTGAAGTATTATTGATTACCTTCCCGTTGTGTTGGTATGCTCCTGTGGGAATGAGAATTCAGATCAAGCAACATTGATAAAGTCCAGGATTGGAATCATATTCTGTACATGTATCCCATTATGCAGTCCAGCAATACATATATTTGCAAATGTTTTAACTGTGGCACTCTAGGAAGCAAGCCTAGAACTGACAGCAGCAAAAACGGCAGCAGAAATTAGAAGGTATTGAACATGCGTACAATTAAACCAAAAGTTGTGACTGCAAGTAGGAAGAATCTGAGGGCAAAGCACACACCTGCAGCGTGGAGGTCCGGCGTGGGCTGTGTCCTGGAGGTGCGTGGACGCGGCGACCCTTGTGCCTGGAGCGTGGACGGAGCGGCGGCCCGGGCGGCGCATGGCGCATGGACGGTGCGGCGGTCCGGGCGGCGAGTGGACAGCGCGGCGGTCCGACGGCGGGGAGGCTGTAGGGAAGAGGTGGGGCGAGGTGTGGGGGCGGTGGCCAAAACTGCCCCGACAGCGTGGGTCGCGAGAGGGCAGAGGGCAGCCACGTGTTCGTGACGGGGTGTAGACCATCAGATTGTTAACTTAACCCAATGGCATGGTGGGTAACTAATTAACGTAATGGCATGATGGGTAATTAAAGCATAAAACGCGTTTAATATGCTGGAGGGATGTAAACCATCAGATTGCAGGTTTTGATGGATAGGATGATTTGGTTCTCCGCCCTCTCGTGCTTTTATAGGGGTAGTAGATGAAATTTATATTTCAGCATCTTGAGAACTATGACATTTTAAACTCCTAGACTTATGAAGCAGAATAATATTTAAAGTTGTTTACAATTAGGGTGGATAGGCAATAAGGCTTCTTGAACCTGACACAAGTCATGTACATTTGACAAGTCAAGACAGACCACTGAGATTTTGACCAAGCCCAATAAATACATAGACTCCACACGTAAAAGCACTAAGAGCAAGGTTTATCCTCCATTCATCTTAACCTACCTTATTATTTTTCTTTCTAGGGCATATCGTCGATCTCTTTTTTAATACTGATTATTTTGCTTTTTATCTAAATTTTGTGCATGCCATACATCCAACTTTAGTAGTTAAGTTATGCTAACGTAAAGTAGTGAGTTTTGCTACATAAGAATATGAAGAGGGCGGTGAAGGAGGTATATTGGAAACACAATTTTGATAGCAATTCCATTGGAAACATTATCGTAAGAACCGCCCAAGGCATTTTCCAACTTGTCAAATTCATGTGAATAGAGTAATTATTTTAGGGGACTAAATACATTTTTGCATATAAATAGAACTTGCATTGCAGCCATACTTGAAAAACCACCACAAATACATGCCAATATCAGGGCCTCACTTATGAAATTGGTACACACAGTTCAAATTCTTTGTCCAGGTTTCTGGGTTCTAAAAATGCTCAAGGTTCCGCAATGCATCAATCAACTTACTCCCAGTGATGATCAAGACTCCC
Organism: Triticum aestivum; assembly: GCF_018294505.1. Taxonomy (NCBI): domain Eukaryota; kingdom Viridiplantae; phylum Streptophyta; class Magnoliopsida; order Poales; family Poaceae; genus Triticum; species Triticum aestivum. Next base: position 29,656,028 of record NC_057794.1, read on the forward strand.
AAAATGCCTTTTTTCATGGTGAAAGATGCTCAAGCACACATCATTGTTGGTTTTCTCACATCATGCCATGCTTGGTTGTGTAACCGAATCTCGAAAATTCATAGGATGTTCGGCGAATGTGGAACCAAACTTGGACGACTTCATGTACAAATGCATTATTCATAATGAAAAAAATATCATTGTATGTGTCTAAAAAATTGTGTCATACTTTCGTAAAAATATGGCATGTACTACCAGATAAAGAAGTGATAATGGCAAAAAAAATACTTCCTTTGGGTAATCTCCATGACTAGAAGGTTGCGTTGTTGAGATATCAGGGGGTGTGTGTAACGTCCCGAGGCCGAGATGCCAGGTGTCTTCCAGTTATTCGCTGTTGTTATCATGTCATTTGCTTGCGTGTTGCATCTTATCATGTCATCATGTGCATTGCATCATCATGTTTTGAAACTTGCATTCGTCCGGGTTTTCTGAGTTCTCTTCGTTGTCCGTTCTGAGCCCAACCACACTTGCATGCGCCCGCGGCACGTCTGAAATATTATTTTATTAGTGGCCGGAGAATGTTCTCGGAAAGGGATGAACGTTGGCGTGCGGTCTTATATTAGTGTAGGTAGGCCGCCTGCCAAGTTTCATCGCATTCGGAGTTCGTTTGACGCCCCAATGATTAACTATAGCGGCATTATAGCCGGTCTAACGTCGGACGTTTTCGGTCTCCGGAAACAGATGCCGGGCCCTCTCTCTCTCTTCTTCCCCTCGCAGTCTCGCCACAACCCACCTAGTCCATCCTCCTTCCCCTCTTCACTTCCGGAGTTGTCCGATGCGACCGCACGGTCCGAAACCCTCTCTGCACTGTGCATCGAACCCCTCACGTGCGCGTCCGAAACTGTCCCGGACCCGACCCGAGCAGTCGTCACCGTTGGATCCGGAACATCCCCAAACATCTACAAAACATCACCGTTTTCTTATTTGGACTTCCTAGCTATTTTATTCGCGATCGTTCGATTGCGATCGGAGGGACGATATACCCCTAAGTCAACCCACCTACTATATATGTAGTCTATCCCTAGTCCATTTTGGACAACCCTAATTTCTAGGGATCCTACCCTAGTGCCGCCACCCACTTTCTCCCCAATTTCAGTGCCCGACCAACCACCGCACCCCGTTCCTCGATCCCCTCGCTTCTGCGCCCCCGGACGCGTCCAACGCCCGCCGCTCCTCACGACAGCGCGCCCACAGGGGCAGCATCGCTTGCCGCCCTTCCCCATCTCGATCATTCTAGGACCCCGTCACCTCTCCCTTTCCCTACCTTTTCCCATCTCTTCAAGCTCTCTCTCAGTTTTCTCTCATCTCTCTCTTTTCTCTCTTTCTACAGGAACGTGAGGACGCCATGGAAGCCGTCCTTCCGTACCTCGTCTCCGGCCCCTGCCCGCCAGAGCCGTGCCTCCCTGGAACCGTGGTTGTGGAGTCGGTTAACAGTCTCGCCGTGCCCGCCTTGCCTCGCTCATCATCGTCGCCAGAAACTCCAAGCCGCCTCCGTGTTCGAACCCTTCGTCGTGGATCGATTCCATGGCGCATGTCGAACGCCGGAGCAGCCCGCCCTCAGACCGTCCTTGCTCCTTCCCGTCTCCCCCGTAGCTTCCTCTCCTTCCTTCTCTCTCTCATGATCTCTCTCTCTCTCTCATGGCGTTCGCATGTAGCGCCATCTCCTGCCGGCACCAAGCCGCAGCGTCGCCGCCCATGGAGCTCCACCACCCACCGGATCCGGTGCCCCAAGGCCCATCCGTCCGTTCCAGCCGCCGCCGGACCGGCAAGTCCCTGCACCTCTTTCACCGGAGCAGCCCGTCCTGCAGTCCCCTGCCTCCGTCGTGCCCTGCTTCTGCTCCTCCCGCTCGTCTCTGTGCGCGAGGAGAACGAGCGAGGAAACCGCTCGCGTTGACCGCATCTCCCTCTTCGCTAGGCCCAGCGCCAGGCCTCCTCTATTTTTTTGAACGGGCCAAGCCCATGGTAAGCCAGATCCAGCGCCCTGCCTTGCACTAATAGGCCAGCCAGTTTTGGCCCAGATCATTTTTTTCCTTAGCTGCGATTTTATCAATTTCCAGGGAATTGCACTTTTGCAGATGAGCCCCTAAACTTCATGCATTTCATTACTCGCTAACCATGCATCACATGGAAAAACTTTATATATGAAATATTCTTAGAATTTTGTTTAGTTTCATAATATGCAACTTTCACCCATGTTTAAAATGCTTAAAATGTTGTTTGACTAAATTTTGCTCCTATGCCATGTTAAAAATGATTTAATTCATAAGTAAATAACCGTAACTCGGAATTTAATAATCTTTATATGTAAACGGGGTAGAATTTTGCCTAGTTTAACATGGTGACCTTACTTTGCATGTTTAATAACTATAAAATATGGTTTAGGGCAGAACAGTACCAAACCTAATATATGCATATGAGGATTTTTCCGGATTTGTTGTTCGTTGTTTCCGGCCTCATTTAAACTTGACTAGATAGGTAGTTTTACTTTGCTTCACCCTCTTGCCATGTTTAACAACATTTAATATTGTTGGGTACATAAATGAGATCGAACTAAATAACTCGAATGTGGTGTTTCGTCAATATGCAACGGCGTTGCATGTTGAGCTCCACTTAATTTGTAGGATTGTTTGTGCATTTTGCCATGCCATGCTTCATTAAACCGGACATGCATCATACTTGATTGTGCTTCATGCCATGTTATGTGGTGGTTGTTTACTATGTTTTTTGCTTTCTTTCTGGTGTACTTCATCTCGGTAATCCGGTAACGTCGTGTTGTGAGGATTCGTTCGACTACGTCAGTTTGTCTTCTTCATGGACTCGTTCTTCTTCCTTGCGGGATTTCAGGCAAGATGATCATACCCTCGAAATAACTTCTATCTTTGCTTGCTAGTTGCTCGCTCTTTTGCTATGCCTATGCTGCAATACCTACCACTTGCTTCTCATGCCTCCTATATTGTTGAACCAAGCTTCTAACCCACCTTGTCCTAGCAAACCGTTGTTTGGCTATGTTACCGCTTTGCTCAGCCCCTCTTATAGCGTTGTTAGTTGCAGGTGAAGATTGAAGTTTGTTCCTTGTTGGAACATGGAGATGTTGTTCCTTGTCGGAACATGTTTACTTGTTGGGATATCACAATATCTCTTATTTAATTAATGCATCTATATACTTGGTAAAGGGTGGAAGGCTCGGCCTTATGCCTGGTGTTTTGTTCCACTCTTGCCTCCCTAGTTTCCGTCATATCGGTATTATGTTCCCGGATTTTGCGTTCCTTACGCGGTTGGGTTATAATGGGAACCCCTTGACAGTTCGCTTTGAATAAAACTCCTCCAGCAAGGCCCAACATTGGTTTTACCATTTGCCACCTAGCCTCTTTTTCCCTTGGGTTAGGCCAGCCCAAGGGTCATCTTATTTTAACCCCCCGGGCCAGTGCTTGTCTAAGTGTTGGTCCAACACAGAGCACCGTGCGGGGCCGTCCCTTGGCAACTTGGGTTACATTGGCTCCCATACGCTTAGCTTATCCGGTGTGCCCTGAGAACGAGATATGTGCAGCTCCTATCGGGATTTGTCAGCACAGCGGGTGGTCTTGCTGGACTTGTTTTACCATTGTCGAGGATGTCTTGTAACCGGGATTCCGAGTCTGATCGGGTCTTCCCGCTAGAAGGAATATCCTTTGTTGACCGTGAGAGCTTGTGATGGGCTAAGTTGGGACACCCCTGCAGGGATTTGAACTTTCGAAAGTCGTGCCCGCGGTTATGGGCAGATGGGAATTTGTTAATGTCTGGTTGTAGAAAACCTGAAGATGATCTTAATTAAAACACATCAACCGCGTGTGTAACCGTGACGGTCTCTTTCCGGCGGAGTCCGGGAAGTGAACACGGTGTTGGAGTAATGCTTGACGTAGGTTGTTCTAGGATCACTTCTTGATCATAGTTTTAATGACCGTGCCTTGCCTTCTCTTCTCGCTCTCATTTGCGTATGTTAGCCACCAAATATGCTAGTCGCTGCTGCAGCTCCACCTCATACCTTTTACCCTTCCTATAAGCTTAAATAGTCTTGATCGCGAGGGTGTGAGATTGCTGAGTCCCCGTGACTCACAGATACTTCCAAAACCAGTTTGCAGGTGCCGATGTTACCGAGCAGGTGACGCAACCAAGCTTAGGAGGAGCTCGCTGAAGATATTGTCCTTGGTGTTGTTTCGTTTCAGTTGATCAGTAGTGGAGCCCAGCTGGGACGATCGGGGATCTGTGTAGCTTTTGGGGTAGTCTTCTTTTATTTTGGTTCCGTAGTCGGACCTTGATTGTATCTGGTTGATGTAATGCTTTATTCATGTATTTGTGTGAAGTGGCGATTGTAAGCCAACTATGTATCTCTTTCCCTTATGTATTACATGGGTTGTGTGAAGATTACCTCACTTGCGACATTGCTTTCAATGCGGTTATGCCTCTAAGTCGTGCTTCGACACGTGGGAGATATAGCCGCATCGAGGGCGTTACAAGTTGGTAATCAGAGCCTTCCCCGACCTTAGGAGCCCCCACTGATTGATCGTTTTTAGCAGCCGTTGTTGAGTCTAGAAAAATGTTTTGAGTCATTTAGGAATTATATATCGGAGAGTTTAAGAATTCTTTTTAATCCCCAGTCCCCTCATCGCTCTGGTAAGGCATCCTGACGTAGAGTTTTGACTCTTCTCTTCTCAAATTTCACTAGAAATTTTTTAGGATCACGCGGGTATCTTGGAATCGTTCCGATCGATTTGTGACGAGAACATTGTTCTTGGTGCCTCCTATCATTTAGGGGTTGTGGCAGTGTCCCGGGGAGTTGAGCTCCGAGGTGTTGTCGTCACAATTTTATCGTTGCAGTTCTGGAATACCTGAGATTAGTTTCACCGATATCGAAAATCTCTTTTATGCAGTTGTTGGTGAGATAACCTCGACGCCACCCAGTACTGGGGCGGGAGTTCGGGAGTATTGCCATAACTTGTATAACGGATGCTTTTCGAAGGTTGAGGTAGACGATTTCCGAAGGTTTCTTGGTTATGTGTTGAAGGATGGATACAGCTGGATGTAGGATTTGCTAGTTTTGGGTGAGATTTATGCCTCCCCTGTATCCCCAACACCTGATTGCATAACAGGGAAAATTTCAGGAGTTTATAAGTGGGAATTCAAGTAGCTCTTAGGATATCTTTCGACAGATGTATGATATGAAATGGGGGTTCGACGTCTAGTGGTCCGCCTATTCACGGTTGGTTTTACAGTGGTCTCGTTGTGTCTTAAAGAGTCCTTGGCTATGCCGACTCGGGGACGCTTCGTATGTCATGTGCACTGCCTTGTACATGATGGTGTTGTACGATCGAGCCCGTGTAGGCCCCACCACAAAAACTTTGGACGAAATCTCTATCATATGTTTGTTCCGGCTTATTCCGCAAGCCAATCCTTTGTTTTTGTTTTGATTTGTGGTTTTCGAGTTGCTTCGAAGTCAAATGTTGATTCCATACCTTCCCCAAATGGTGCTCTCATACTCCGAGGTGAATAAAATCCTTCATGATCATCGAGATTGCCATGTCAATCCTTTTTAACCGGTGTACTTCTCTTCAAGAGGATCCGATCATTGCAACATCCGCAAGATCAAGTATCAATTTTCTCAATGTTGTTTGTTTCATCCATCTCCAAGTTGTCTTTGTTTTTCCCGCCCTCCCTCCCTTGTTTTTTTTTCTCCGAAGACTCATATATCTCAATCAAGTATCATTTTATCGATGGGGAGTCTCTTCTTTCTTTCCTTTCAATGTTCTTACCCGGTGATTCTCATGAAGATTCTAACGGAGTTTCAAGTTCGTCACTTTTCACTCGTTTTCTTCTCCGGTGGATTCAATTCAAGTTTTTGATGCTTCTTTACCCTTTTTCCTCATTTCTATGACTTTTCGTGCCAGTGGACCTCTTAATCGTCCATTTCTCGCTATTCAATGATTCCGGAGTGCTAAAGATATCTTAGAAAGATCTTCTTGTCATTCAAGATCCGTTCAACCTATTTCGAGATTGGTATCTCATTCAAGCCATTTAATTCAACCAGTGCAATCTATCTTTTAAATCATTCAACGGTGTTTCTTTTGAGTGAGCCCTAACCCACAGGTCTTTTCCCAGGATCTTACCTGACTCTTCTTATTTTCCCGGAGCTATCCTCAAATTTATTTTTGAAGTTTGACATAAGAATGATTTTTCATCAGTCAAATGCCTTTCTCCAAGATCTTTCTTTTCTTTTCATCGTTGGTTCAACCTTTCTAATTTTTATCCCAGAGTATCTCTACAATTTGGTGGTATTTCTCGTCGGCATTCTCAGTTTGGAAGACCGAAGAAGATTCTTCTTTCAACCTTGCTCCATTCTCTTCAAGATTCGTCATTCGAGATTGTTGCCATCCTCTCATAATTGTTTCGGTTGTGAGAATTTCTTTTCACCCATCCGGAGTAATTCAAGAGTCTTCTCAGTTTGATTATCCAAAGTCCATCATTTCAGGTTTTTTTTCATTCCCAGCTTTCAGCTCTCTTTCTCTAAATTTTACCGGTGCATCGATCAAATATCCTCTAATTAGTGCATGATCTCTTCGTTCTCTCATATATAATTTCTTTCAAGCATCTTCATTCATTTGCTATTTTTTCCCGGTGTTTCTTTATCTTCTCTTCATTCATTTTCAATTCTTACGGTGGTTCGTTCAAGAGTTCCTCTTCCTTCATTTATCATATCAATTCATTCATTGTTTCAATCCTACCGGCGGTTCATTGAAGACCTTCCCAAGTTTCTGCTATATCTCTCTTAATCCTTGCTACGAGAATAAGTAGTGTGCCAAATCCATTGTTTGTCATCAATTAAATTGGTGAAGGATAAGCATAATGTAATTCTTATTCTTGTTTCTTCCATATGTTAATCTTTTCTCCCGGAGTTTGTTCACGATGATTAAATTCTTGGTTTCAAGTGCTCATCTTTCTTTTCCCGGAGATCCAAGCTCTCGCAATTATATCACCACGAAGCTCCATCTAAATCATCGCAAGGTTTCACCTTGTATTTTCAACTTCTCTTTCTTTCGTTTGATCATTCTTTTGTTTACCGGAATTTTTCATGGAGGCTCTACATGATGGTTTACCAAGGATTTAATTCCTTCTCGAAGTGTTCATCGAGATTCTTTTCAGAGGAGCTCAAGTATTCTTTATCTTGCATTTTAAAGTGCAATTGTTTCAACCGTATCATTCGAGGTGGTATTATGTCATTCTTGATAATTTGAGTTCATGTCTCATGATTCACATGTTGTTAAGAATGAGGTATTTTAAATCCATCAATATCTTCGTTGGAATTACCTTGGGTTATATTTCACCTAAAGCTTTCCCTAAGGATTGTTGCCATCTATGGTGCTTATAAAGGGTCCAAGTTTTTTTCATTTATCCTCTCGGTGATATAAGTTTTCTTGTTCCCTTGTTGATATCAATCCAATCAAATCTTTTTCGTGAGTGGCAAGTTGTAACCTCATAATTTGAGATGTATTCCATAAGATCATATCGAGATTATCTTTTTTTTCGTTGTTGGTTTTCCAACAACTCCGTTTGAACTTTCTCCTAAAGATGCTTCTGCAAGCTCATTCAAGGTAGAAGATGTTGTTTTTCCTCCGTTCATTCCATTCCATATCTCTCTTTTCTTTGGGAGGCTTTGTGTTGTTGCTCTCTTCAACCCTTATTCTTGTTCTTGTTAGGACCTTGTTCTTTTCGTTCTTATCCAATTAACCGGAGTGTTGTGCCCTTTTGCTCGAGTTCTTTCATATTATCAAGCCTTGCATATCCTTTCAACCGTAGTGCTACCCGTATCGGTTCTTTCTTTTTCCTCTTTCCAACCGGAGTGCTGTTTGAAGTTGTTCTTCCTTGTCTCTTTTTTTCAAACGAAGTGTTTTCAACTTTGTTCTCCTCCGTTGTTTTATTTCTTTCAATTTGTTCAACCTTTTCAAGGTTCTTGGGTTGCATCTTATCATGTCATCATGTGCACTGCATCATCATGTTTTAAAACTTGCATTCGTCCGGGTTCTCTGAGTTCTCTCCGTTGTCCGTTCTGAGCCCAACCACACTTGCACGCGCCCGCGGCATGTCCGAAACATTATTTTATTAGTGGCCAGAGAATGTGAACGTTGGCGTGCGGTCTTATATTAGTGTAGGTAGGCCGCCTGCCAAGTTTCATCGAATTCGGAGTTCGTTTGACGCCCCAACGATTAACTATAGCGGCATTATAGCCGGTATAATGTCGGACGTTTTCGGTCTCCGGAAACAGATGCCGGGCCCTCTCTCTCTCTTCTTCCTCTCACATGTTGGGGAACATAGTAATTTGAAAATTTTGCCTACACACACGCAAGATCATGGTGATGCATAGCAACGAGAGGGGAGAGTGTGATCTACGTACCCTTGTAGATCGACAACGGAAGCGTTAACACAACGTGGTTGATGTAGTCGTACGTCTTCACGGCCCGACCGATCAAGCACCGAAACTACGGCACCTCCGAGTTCTAGCACGCGTTTAGCTCGATGACGATCCCCGGACTCCGATCCAGCAAAGTGTCGGGGAAGAGTTCCGTCAGCACGACGGCGTGGTGACGATCTTGATGTACTACCATCGCAGGGATTCGCCTAAGCACCGCTACAATATTATCAAGGACTATGGTGGAAGGGGCACCACACACGGCTAAGAATATGATCACGTGGATCAACTTGTGTCTCTAGGGGTGCTCCCTGCCTCCGTATATAAAGGATCAAAGGGGAGGTGCGGCCGGCCAGGAGAGGGCGCGCCAGGAGGAGTCCTACTCCCTCCGGGAGTAGGATTCCCCCCCCCCATTTCCTAGTTGGAATAGGATTCGGGAGGGGGGAAAGAGGAGAGAGAGAAGGAAGGGGGGCGCCGCCCCCCTCTCCTTGTCCTATTCGGACTAGGGGGGGAGGAGGGGCGCGCGGCCCATCCCTGGCCACCTCTCCTCTCTTCCACTAAGGCCCACTAAGGCCCATATACCTCCCGGGGGGTTCCGGTAACCTCCCGGTACTCCGGTAAAATCCCGATTTCACCCGGAACACTTCCGATATCCAAATATAGGTTTCCAATATATCAGTCTTTATGTCTCGACCATTTCGAGACTCCTCGTCATGTCCCCGATCCCATCCGGGACTCCGAACTCCTTCGGTACATATAAACTCATAAACTAATAATATAACTGTCATCGAAACCTTAAGCGTGCGGACCCTACGGGTTCGAGAACAATGTAGACATGACTGAGACATGTCTCCGGTCAATAAACAATAGTGGAACCTAGATTCTCATATTGGCTCCTACATATTCTATGAAGATCTTTTATCGGTCAGACCGCATAACAACATACGTTGTTCCCTTTGTCATCGGTATGTTACTTGCCCGAGATTCGATCGTCGGTATCTCAATACCTGGTTCAATCTCGTTACCGGCAAGTCTCTTTACTCGTTCCGTAATACATCATCTCACAACTAACTCATTAGTTGCAATGCTTGCAAGGCTTATGTGATGTGCATTACCGAGAGGGCCCAGAGATACCTCTTCGACAATCAGAGTGACAAATCCTAATCTCGAAATACGCCAACCCAACATGTACCTTTGGAGACACCTGTAGAGCACCTTTATAATCACCCAGTTACGTTGTGACGTTTGGTATCACACAAAGTGTTCCTCCTGCAAACGGGAGTTGCATAATCTCATAGTCATAGGAACATGTATAAGTCATGAAGAAAGCAATAGCAACATACTAAACGATCGGGTGCTAAGCTAATGGAATGGGTCATGTCAATCACATCATTCTTCTAATGATGTGATCCCGTTAATCAAATAACAACTCTTTTTGTTCATGGTTAGGAAACATAACCATCTTCGATTAACGAGCTAGTCAAGTAGAGGCATACTAGTGACACTCTGTTTGTCTATGTATTCACACAAGTATTATGTTTCCGGTTAATACAATTCTAGCATGAATAATAAACATTTATCATCATATAAGGAAATAAATAATAACTTTATTATTGCCTCTAGGGCATATTTCCTTCAGTCTCCCACTTGCACTAGAGTCAATAATCTAGTTCACATCACCATGTGATTCAACACTAAGAGTTCACATCACCATGTGATTAACACCCATAGTTCACATCGTCATGTGACCTATACCCAAAGGGTTTACTAGAGTCAATAATCTAGTTCACATCATTTATGTGATTAACACCCAAAGAGTACTAAGGTGTGATCATGTTTTGCCTGTGAGAGAAGTTTAGTCAACGGGTCTGCCATATTCAGATCCATAAGTATTTTGCAATTTTCTATGTCTACAATGCTCTGCACGGAGCTACTTTAGCTAATTGCTCCCACTTTCAATATGTATCCAGATGAAGACTAAGAGTCATCCGGATCAGTGCCAAAACTTGTATCGACGTAACCTTTTTACGACGAGCCTTTTGTCACCTCCATAATCGAGAAACATATCCTTATTCCACCAAGGATAATTTTGACCGCTGTCCAGTGATCTACTCCTAGATCACTATTGTACTCCCTTGCCAAAATTAGTGTAGGGTATACAATAGGTCTGGTACACGGTAGGGCATACTTTATAGAACCTATGGCCAAGGCATAGGGAATGATTTTCATTCTCATTCTATTTTCTGCCGTGGTCGGGCTTTGAGTCTTACTCAACTTCACACCTTGTAACACAGGCAATAATTCTTTCTTTGACTGTTCCATTTTGAACTACTTCAAAATCTTGTCAAGGTATGTACTCATTGAAAAAACTTATCAAGCGTCTTGATCTATCTCTATAGATCTTGATGCTCAATATGTAAGCAGCTTCACCAAGGTCTTTCTTTGAAAAACTTCTTTCAAAACACTCCTTTATGCTTTGCAGAATAATTCTACATTATTTCCGATCAACAATATGTCATTCACATATACTTATCAGAAATGCTGTAGTGCTCCCACTCACTTTCTTGTAAATACAGGCTTCACCGCAGGTCTGTATAAAACTATATGCTTTGATCAACTTATCAAAACGTATATTCCAACTCCGAGATGCTTGCACCAGTCCATAGATGGATCGCTGGAGCTTGCATATTTTGTTAGCACCTTTAGGATTGACAAAACCTTCTGATTGCATCATATACAACTCTTCTTTAAATCCATCAAGGAATGTAGTTTTGTTTATCCATTTGCCAGATTTCATAAAAATGCGGCAATTGCTAACATGATTTGAACAGACTTAAGCATCGCTACGAGTGAGAAAATTTCATCGTAGTCAACACCTTGAACTTTGTCAAAAACCTTTTTTTGACAAGTGTAGCTTTGTAGATAGTGACACTACTATCAGCGTCCGTCTTCCTCTTGAAGATCCATTTATTTTCTATGGCTTGCCGATCATTGGGCAAATCCATCAAAGTCCATACTTTGTTCTCATACATGGATCATATCTCAGATTTCATGGCCTCAAACCATTTCGCGGAATCTGGGCTCATCATCGCTTCCTCATAGTTCGCAAGTTCGTCATGGTCTAGTAACATGACTTCCAGAACAGGATTACCGTACCACTCTGGTGCGGATCTCACTCTGGTTTACCTACGAGATTCGGTAGTGACTTGATCTGAAGTTACATGATCATCATCATTAGCTTCCTTACTAATTGGTGTAGTAGTCACAAGAACAGATTTCTGTGATGAACTACTTTCCAATAAGGGAGCAGGTACAGTTACCTCATCAAGTTCTACTTTCCTCCCACTCACTTCTTTCGAGAGAAATTCCTTCTCTAGAAAGGATCCATTCAAAGCAACGAATATCTTGCCTTCGGATCTGTGATAGAAGGTGTACCCAACATTTTCTTTTTGGGTATCCTATGAAGACGCACTTCTCCGATTTGGGTTTGAGCTTATCAGGTTGAAACTTTTTCACATAAGCATTGCAACCTCAAACTTTAAGAAACGACAGTTTAGGTTTCTTGCCAAACCATAGTTCATACGGTGTCGTTTCAACGGATTTAGATGGTGCCCTATTTAACGTGAATGCAGCTGTCTCTAATGCATAATCCCAAAACGATAGTGGTAGATTGGTAAGAGACATCATAGTTCGCACCATATCTAATAAAGTACGGTTATGACGTTTGGACACACCATTATGCTGTGGTGTTCCAGGTGGCGTGAGTAGTGAAACTATTTCACATTGTTTTTAACTGAAGGCCAAACTCGTAACTCAAATATTTTACTTCTGCGATCATATCGTAGAAACTTTTTATTTTTGTTACGATGATTCTCCACTTCACTCTGAAATTCTTTGAACTTTTCAAATGTTTCAGACTTGTGTTTCATCAAGTAGATATACCCATATCTGCTCAAATCATCTGTGAAGGTCAGAAAATAACGATACCCGCCGTGAGCCTCAACACTCATCGGATCACGTACATCAGTATGTATTATTTCCAATAAGTCAGTTGCTCGCTCCATTGTTCCGGAGAACGGAGTCTTAGCCATCTTGCCCATAAGGCATGGTTCGCAAGCATCAAGTGATTCATAATCAAGTGATTCCAAAATCCCATCAGCATGGAGTTTCTTCATGCGCTTTACACCAATATGACCTAAACGGCAGTGCCACAAATAAGTTGCATTATGATTATTAACTTTGCATCTTTTGTCTTCAATATTATGAATATGTGTATCACTACGATCGAGATCCAATGAACCATTTTCATTGGGTGTGTAACCATATAAGGTTTTATTCATGTAAACAGAACAACAATTATTCTCTAACTTAAATGAATAACCGTATTGCAATAAACATGATCAAATCATATTCATGCTCAACGCAAACACCAAAGGTTCAACACTAATCCCGAAAGTACAGGGAGTGTGCGATGATGATCATATCAATCTTGGAACTACTTCCAACACACATCGTCAGTTCACCCTTAACTAGTTTCTGTTCATTCTGCAACTCCCATTTCGAGTTACTACTCTTAGCAACTGAACCAGTATCAAATGCCGAGGGGTTGCTACGAACACTAGTAAAATACACATTAATAATCTGTATATCAAATATACCTTTGTTCACTTTGCCATCCTTCTTATCCGCCAAATACTTGGGGCAGTTCCGCTTCCAGTGACCAGTCCCTTTGCAGTAGAAGCACTTAGTCTCAGGCTTAGGACCAGACTTGGGCTTCTTCACTTGGGCAGCAACTTGCTTGCCATTCTTCTTGAAGTTCCCCTTCTTCCCTTTGACCTTTTATTGAAACTAGTGGTCTTGTCTACCATCAACACTTGATGCTCTTTCTTGATTTGTACCTTCATCGATTTCATCATCATGAAAAGCTCGGGAGTCATTTTCGTCATCCCTTGCATACTATAGTTCATCATGAAGTTCTACTAACTTGGTGATGGTGACTAGAGAATTTTGTCAATCACTATCTTATCTGGAAGATTAACTCCCACTTGATTCAAGCGATTGTAGTACCCAGACAATCTGAGCACATGCTCACTTGTTGAGCAATTCTTCTCCATCTTTTGGCTATAGAACTTGTTGGAGACTTCATATCTCTCAACTCGGGTATTTGGTTGAAATATTAACTTCAACTCCTGAACATCTCATATGGTCCATGACGTTCAAAACGTCTTTTGAGGTCCCGATTCTAAGCCGTTAAGCATGGTGCACTAAACTATTAAGTAGTCATCGTATTGAGCTAGCCAAACGTTCTTAACGTCTGCATCTGCTCCTGTAATAGGTTTGTCACCTAGCGGTGCATCAAGGACATAATTCTTCTGTGCAGCAATGAGGATAAACCTCAGATCACGGATCCAATCCGCATCATTGCTACTAACATCTTTCAACACAATTTTCTCTAGGAACATATCAAAATAAACACAGGGAAGCAATAACGCGAGCTATTGATCTACAACATAATTTGCAAAATACTACCAGGACTATGTTCATGATAAATTTAAGTTCAATTAATCATATTACTTAAGAACTCCCACTTAGATAGACATCCCTCTAATCCTCTAAGTGACTACGTGATCCAAATCAACTAAACCATGTCCGATCATCACATGAGATGGAGTAGTTTCATTGGTGAACATCGCTATGTTGATCATATCTGCTATATGATTCACGCTCGACCTTTCGGTCTCCGTGTTCCGAGGCCATATCTGTATATGCTTGGCTCGTCAAGTATAACCTGATTATTCTGCGTGTGCAACTGTTTTGCACCCATTGTATTTGAACGTAGAGCCCATCACACCCGATCATCACGTGGTGTCTCAGCATGAAGAACTTTCGCAATGGTGCATACTCAGGGAGAACACTTCTTGATAATTAGTGAGAGATCATCTTATAATGCTACCGTCAATCAAAGCAAGATAAGATGCATAAAATATAAACATCACATGCAATCAATATAAGTGATATGATATGGCCACCATCATCTTGTGCTTGTGATCTCCATCTTCGAAGCACCGTCATGATCACCATCGTTACCAGCGTGACACCTTGATCTCCATCGTAGCATCGTTGTCGTCTTGCCAATCTTATGCTTCCATGACTATCGCTACCGCTTAGTGAAAAGTAAAGCATTACAGCGCGATTGCATTGCATACAATAAAGCGACAACCATATGGCTCCTGCCAGTTGCCGATAACTCGGTTACAAAACATGATCATCTCATACAATAAAATTTTAGCATCATGTCTTGACCATATCACACCACAATATGCCCTGCAAAAACAAGTTAGACGTCCTCTACTTTGTTGTTGCAGGTTTTACGTGGCTGCTACGGGCTTAAGCAAGAACCAATCTTACCTACATATCAAAACCACAACGATAGTTTGTCAAGTTGGTGCTGTTTTAACCTTCGCAAGGACCGGTGTAGCGACACTCGGTTCAACTAAAGTTGGAGAAACTGTCACCCGCTAGCCACCTTTGTGCAAAGCACGTCGGGAGAACTGGTCTCGTGTAAGCGTACGCGTAATGTCGGTCCGGGCCGCTTCGTCCAACAATACCGCCGAACCAAAGTATGACATGCTGGTAAGCAGTATGAATAATATTGCCCACAACTCACTTGTGTTCTACTCGTGCATATAACATCAACATATAAAACCTAGGCTCGGATGCCACTATTGGGGAACGTAGTAATTTCAAAATTTTGCCTACGCACACGCAAGATCATGGTGATGCATAGCAACGAGAGGGGAGAGTGTGATCTACGTACCCTTGTAGATCGACAACGGAAGCGTTAACACAACGTGGTTGATGTAGTCGTACGTCTTCACGGCCCGACCGATCAAGCACCGAAACTACGGCACCTCCGAGTTCTAGCACACGTTCAGCTCGATGATGATCCCCGGACTCCGATCCAGCAAAGTGTCAGGGAAGAGTTCCGTCAGCACGGTGGCGTGGTGATGATCTTGATGTACTACCGTCGCAGGGCTTCGCCTAAGCACCGCTACAATATTATCGAGGACTATGGTGGAAGGGGGCACCGCACACGGCTAAGAATATGATCACGTGGATCAACTTGTGTCTCTAGGGGTGCTCCCTGCCTCCGTATATAAAGGATCAAAGGGGGGGTGCGGCCGGCCAGGAGAGGGCGCGCCAGGAGGAGTCCTACTCCCTCCGGGAGTAGGATTCCCCCCCTTTCCTAGTTGGAATATGATTCGGGAGGGGGCAAAGAGGAGAGAGAGAAGGAACGGGGGGCGCCGCCCCCCTCTCCTTGTCCTATTCGGACTAGGGGGGCAGGGGCGCGCGGCCCAGCCCTGGCCACCTCTCCTCTCTTCCACTAAGGCCCACTAAGGCCCATATACCTCCCGGGGGGTTCCGGTAACCTCCCGGTACTCCGGTAAAATCCCGATTTCACCCGGAACACTTCTGATATCCAAATATAGGCTTCCAATATATCAATCTTTATGTCTCGACCATTTTGAGACTCCTCATCATGTCCCCGATCCCATCCGGGACTCCGAACTCCTTCGGTACATCAAAACTCATAAACTCATAATATAACTGTCATCGAAACCTTAAGCGTGCAGACCCTACGGGTTCGAGAACAATGTAGACATGACTGAGACATGTCTCCGGTCAATAACCAATAGCGGAACCTGGATGCTCATATTGGCTCCTACATATTCTACGAAGATCTTTTATCGGTCAGACCGCATAACAACATACGTTGTTCCCTTTGTCATCGGAATGTTACTTGCCCGAGATTCGATCGTCGGTATCTCAATACCAAGTTCAATCTCGTTACCGGCAAGTCTCTTTACTCATTCCGTAATACATCATCTCACAACTAACTCATTAGTTGCAATGCTTGCAAGGCTTATGTGATGTGCATTACCGAGAGGGCCCAAAGATACCTCTCCGACAATCAGAGTGACAAATCCTAATCTCGAAATACGCCAACCCAACATGTACCTTTGGAGACACCTGTAGAGCACCTTTATAATCACCCAGTTACGTTGTGACGTTTGGTAGCACACAAAGTGTTCCTCCGGCAAACGGGAGTTGCATAATCTCATAGTCATAGGAACATGTATAAGTCATGAAGAAAGCAATAGCAACATACTAAACGATCGGGTGCTAAGCTAATGGAATGGGCCATGTCAATCACATCATTCTTCTAATGATGTGATCCCGTTAATCAAATAACAACTCTTTTTGTTCATGGTTAGGAAACATAGCCATCTTCGATTAATGAGCTAGTCAAGTAGAGGCATACTAGTGACACTCTATTTGTCTATGTATTCACACATGTATTATGTTTCCGGTTAATACAATTCTAGCATGAATAATAAACATTTATCATGATATAAGGAAATAAATAATAACTTTATTATTGCCTCTAGGGCATATTTCCTTCATCACAGTCTCGCCACAACCCACCTAGTCCATCCTCCTTCCCCTCTTCGCTTCCGGAGTTGTCCGATGCGACCGCACGGTCCGAAACCCTCTCTGCACAGTGCATCGAACCCCTCATGTGCGCGTCCGAAACTGTCCCGGACCCGACCCGAGCAGTCGTCACCGTTGGATCCGGAACATCCCCAAACATCTACAAAACATCACCGTTTTCTTATTTGGACTTCCTAGCTATTTTATTCGCGATCGTTCGATTGCGATCGGAGGGACGATATACCCCTATGTCAACCCGCCTACTATATATGTAGTCTATCCCTAGTCCATTTTGGACAACCCTAATTTCTAGGGATCCTACCCTAGCGCCGCCGCCCACTTTCTCCCCAATTTCAGTGCCCGACCAACCACCGCACCCCGTTCCCCTATCCCCTCGCTTCTGCGCCCCCGGAAGCGTCCACCAGGCGCCGCTCCTCACGACAGCGCGCCCACAGGGGCAGCATCGCCGGCCGCCCTTCCCCATCTCGATCGTTCCAGGACCCCGTCGCCTCTCCCTTTCCCTACTTTTTCCCATCTCTTCAAGCTCACTCTCAGTTTTCTCTCATCTCTCTCTTTTCTCTCTTTCTACAAGAACGTGAGGAGGCCATGGAAGCCTTCCTTCTGTACCTCGTCTCCGGCCCCTGCCCGCTAGAGCCGTGCCTCCCTGGAATCGTGGCTGTGGAGTCGGCTAACAGTCTCGCCGCACCCGCCTTGCCTCGCTCATCATCATCGCCGGAAACTCCAAGCCGCCTCCCTGTTCGAACCCTTCGTCATGGATCGATTCCATGGTGCATGTCGAACGCCAGAGCAGCCCGCCCTCAGACCGTCCTTGCTCCTTCCCGTCTCCCCCGTAGCTTCCTCTCCTTCCTTCTCTCTCTCACGATCTCTCTCTCTCATGGTGTTCGCAGGTAGCGCCATCTCCTCCCGGCAACAAGCCGCAGCGTCGCCGCCCATGAAGCTCCAGCACCCACCGGATCTGGTGCCCCAAGGCCCGATCCGTCCATTCCAGCCGCCGCCAGACCGGCAAGTCCCTGCACCTCTTCCGCCGGAGCAGCCCGTCCTGCAGTCCCCTGCCTCCGTCGTGCCCTGCTTCTGCTCCTCCCGCTCATCTCTGTGCGCGAGGAGAACGAGCGAGGCAACCGCTCGCGTTGACCGCATCTCCCTCTTCGCTAGGCCCAGTGCCAGGCCTCCTCTATTTTTTTTGAACGGGCCAAGCCCATGGTAAGCCAGATCCAGCGCCCCGCCTTGCACTAATGGGCTAGCCAGTTTTGGCCTAGATCTTTTTTCCTTAGCTGCGATTTTATCAATTTCCAGGGAATTGCACTTTTGCAGATGAGCCCCTAAACTTCATGCATTTCATTACTCGCTAACCATGCATCACATGGAAAAACTTTATATATGAAATATGCTTAGAATTTTGTTTAGTTTCATAATATGCAACTTTCACTGGTAGAAAAAGGGCCTTTAGTCCCGGTTCGTAAGGGCCTTTAGTCCCGGTTCTGGAAACGGGACTAAAGGGTCGGTACTAATGCCCTGACCCTTTAGTCCCGGTTCAATCCAGAACCGGGACTAAAGGCCCTCCACGTGGCCGGTCCACCTTTAGTCCCGGTTGGTAACACCAACAGGTACTGAAGGAAATTTTTTGATTTTTTTTTTGAAATTTTTTTTTGAAATTTTTTTATTTTCAAATTTCTGAATTATTTTAACCTCTAATCTCTAATCACCCCTCGTCACTGCTCAATTTAATCTCTAATCACCCCTCATCATTCCAAATCATCTCACTTTTCGAACGGTCACCCATCCTCTCACTACTCCAGCCTGAGCACGCTTAACTTTCGGGTTCTATTCTCCCTCGTTTCCAAGTTTGCACTTGTTGTTTTCCTGATAATAGTAAGATGTTAATCCTATTAACCCTCAGGAATTTAGCTTGAGCATGAAGTCACATATTTCACTGTTTGAGTTTAAAACTATTGTTCTAAAAAACAATAATTTTTTAGTAACACTAATATTTCTTGAATAAGTAGTTTGACCATTGTTTGACCACAGTTTGACCATAGTTTGACCAGATTTGACCAAAATTCAAAAAAGGTGAAATAATTATTTAATAACACTAATATTCTTGAATAATTATTTAGTAACACTAATACTTCTTGAATAAGTAGTTTGACCATAGTTTGACCAGATTTACTAAAAATTTAAAAAAACTGAAATTTGAGCATAACTTTTTTTCCTTTTGGAATTTGAGGATTCTACAAATTTGCAAACAGGCCGTAGGCCGTCTCCATCGGATGTAACTTTTCGAGTAGATGAATTTTTCATATAAAAAACTTTTTAATCCGAGTTCGTATGCAAAAGTTATGCCCATTTTACAAACTCCAGAGAGATTTTGTAAATAAAGTCGAAATTCATATTTGTAAATTTTCCCAACAACTAGACCACATATCACATGTGAAACTTATTTTATTTTATTTTTATTGACATTTCCATCATTTTCTTTTGTTTTTTCTAAAACTGAAAAGGCGGTCCACGGGGGGTGGGGGGAGTTTGAAAATGGGACATTTAGTACCAGTTCGTGCCATGAACCGGTACTAATGCCTCAAAGCCCATTAGTCCCGGTTGGTGGCACCAACCGGGACTAAAGGTCTAACCTTTAGTACCGGTTGGTGCCACCAACCGGGACCAATGGGCTTCGCACCCTTTAGTCCCCGTTCATGGCACGAACCGGGACTAAAGGGCCTAGGTGAATCGGGACTAATGCCTTAGCCGCACGAACCGGGATAAATGCACCCATTGGTCCCGGTTCTGGACTGAACCGGGACTAATGGACTTACCCGGCCTGGACCAAAGCCCCCTTTTCTACTAGTGAGTTCTAGCAGCCCCGGCAAGACCCTTCCCGCGGCGACTCGTCCCGCGCCTACGGAGCAAATCACCCTTGAGTCCACTACCCCCAAAGGGCAAGGATTCGGGAGACATCCCCGTGGCGGCATGCAGATCTTTGTGAAGACATTCAATATCGGATACACACTAAGGAGACGACAACCCTTGGCGGGATCCCAGCCGAGGAAGACCACAAGGCCCCTGGCAAGCGCCTTGCCGGGGATGACAGCAGGTGCCTCGGCAAGACCCTTGCCGGGGCCCCGGTAAGGCCCTTGCCGAGGACACCCGCAGGGGCACCATCAGGCCCACGCCGACTGAGCCTCCGCCACCGCATGCATGCAGCTGCCGAGCCAACCAGCTGGGCAGGCAACTGCGTGGCGGCATGCAGATCTTCGTGAAGACCCACCACTGCGCCACCTCAGCTGCCTGCCTACCTACGTGGCATCTCAGGCATCACTGGCCAGGGCGTGTGTCGACACAAGAAGGAGCGACGACGGACGAGACAGATCTGTCCCTCGTCCCCGATAAAGCAAGGACACCTAAGAAAGACACATTAAAGGCGCCTTGTCATGTAATGCGAGGGATAACCTCGCATCACTGTACCGTTTCCACCTCCTGTGTGCCACTGTGGCAACCCCTTTTTCTATAAAAGGAGGCCCGAGGCGACCAGGAGAGGGATTCGGCTTTTTGGAGCTCCTCACGCCCCATAGCTAGCTCAATAACACAAATATACAATCCACCAAAGCAGGAGTAGGGTTTTACGCATCCTTGCGGCCCGAACCTGGATAAACGAACCGTGTGCTACCTGCTTGATCCGCTCTTCTCACGACCCCGCGCCCCGCTAACCGTAGTAGGTATTCTCATGATCCCACAGGTGTCGTTCCCACCGACATCTTTGGCGCGCCAGGTAGGGGGCGCAGTTGTGAGAATCGGCTCTAGTAATCAGCCCAACACTCCTTCGTCTTCGTGGCTCTTGGAGAGGGAAGGAGGCCGGAAGATCAGCGCTCGAGCGACTACAAACAGAAGCTAAGTTGCACTGAACCCTTATTTGTTCTATCCTTCTTATATGAGGTTATTCCCCCCGGAGGTGTCACACCTTTGTATGAGAAACCTGCACGCCAGGGGGCTCTCCCACGATCGGCAACGCCCTTGCCCTGTTTCGAGTCCGCTCAACAGCTCAAGCGGCTGCGTCGAGAATGGTAGAGTAGCCTTCCGCGATCAGCAACGCTCTCGATTCTGACTCGAGTCAAGCTTGATAGTTCGAGCGGCCGCGTTCAGAACGGAAAGGTGGCTCGTCCGGCAGCACGCGTACCCAGCAGGCCCATGGGGATCTGTCCCCAAAACGCCGCTAGGGGCTTCCGCACCGGCGAGCCTACCCAATCGGCGTAGGGCGCGCATACAAAGAGGAATTGAACGGGGAAATAACGTGCATGAAATTAAAAGTACTGCAAAGTTATATTACATCACATCATTGCTGCGGTTCTAACTAAAGATGAAATTTGTCTTGGTCATGAACCTGCAGCGGTGGTGAAGAACGGGATGCCTAATCCCGGCGCTGGCCTTCCACCCTCTTGATTTCGTCGATGCTGCTGATGACGGGCTTGATGCGCTCCTTGAGCATCGTGGGGTCAATACCCTCCGGCAAGCTGTCCATCGCGACACCGAAGTCGAGGTTGGGATTCCAGTATGCCATCTTGGTGAGGACCTTGGTCATGACCCCCCACTACTAGCGCTACTACTATAATTGCCACAGTGTTGCCTCCAGGAAAGATATAGTAGTAGCGCCCTTCCCGTGGACGCGCTAATGCTAAAGAACTTAGTAGTAGCGGTTTTGCTCAAAACTCGCTGCTGCTAAGTATGACCACAACTAATTAAGTTTAGTCCCATACTGCTAAGCGAACAAGGTGTTTACCACCTTAAATATGTTGCTTCTCAACCTATCTCGAGCACTTGGTCTTCATTGAACTATATGTGTATGATTTGTGGTTGCAATATGAATCCTCGCCTGTACCTATACAGGTACAGTGAGGATTCATGTTGACTATTTAGATTATACACAAAAAGATCAATGATGACCAATGTATATTTTTGATGTTTTTACTAAACAAAAGAAATAACTACTTCCATTAGCAGTAGCAGTTTTCCCCAAAACGCGATGTAGATAAGTTAGCTATAGCGCGTCTTCTGTACGTGCGCTACTGCTAGTTCGAGTTAACCACCCCCCGCATCAAAATTTTGCTAAGTCCTCCTTTCCCCCGTCCTGTTCCCCTACTCCCTGTCGCCGCCGCCCGAGCCCGAGCGCGCCTGCGCCCTCACCGCCGCCGCCGCCGCCCGCCCTCAACCTCACCGCCGCCGCTCTCGACCACACTGTCGCCGCCCTCGACCTCACCGCCGCCGCCCTCGACTGAGCCCACCGCCCAGGACCGCCGCCCTCCCGATCCTGAGCCCGCCCTCGCCGCCCCTCCATCGCCGAGCACCTCCCTACCACCGTCTCTCCCTCTGTAAGCCCCCCACCCCTCCCCAACCCCCTCTCTCTTTGCTTAGTTAGTAGATGATTTTAGTAGTAGTAGATGTTAATTTAGGGTTCATAGATAATGATTTTTAGAAGTAGTGGATATTAATTACTAGTAGTGATGGTA